>NW_017306811.1:655082-708759 GCF_000935625.1 Nanorana parkeri
TCGTCGCCATTCAGCTATTCACTCATTGCTGAGCAGCCCGTATGAGAAATGCCAGAGGTTCGGCGCAGCCGATCCAGATGTTGGATCAGCTGAGTTGAACCAAAGCCAGCCGAAGCGCATCTCCCAGGGTCTAAGTTAATAGTGTTTTGTTAGAAAAAAAGCAAATATTGATACAAGAATGGATGTCACCAGCAAACTCCTTGCGGGAGCTTCTTTTACATGGGTAAAATACGTGAGACTACAGCACTAATTACAATATTGCTCCGCAGTGTTGATAGACTTAAACACTACTTTGTTCTTAAATTAGCATATTGTGCTTTAGTGTTTTCTTAATTAGCCCTGTATTTGCATTGTTATAACCCAAAGGGATTTCAGTTAATTGGATAATGTTTGTCATTTCATCTTTTTTTTCACATATGTAAGTGGAATTGTGTTTTCAAGTATGCTCTTAAAACCTAGGCACTAAAAATACATAGTTTATCGTTTGCTGTTTAATTTCAGAAATTACAATTACATTACATTTGTCTTTGTAAAGATTCTAAAATACATATAAAATTATAATGTTTTAAGATCACAGAGGTCTAAATTGCAATACTTCATAATGCCTAAAGGCAAAAGACGGTTATGGTGCAGTCAGTGATTAGTTCAAACTCTAGTCTAACATAAATATTTATTACGGACACTTTTATCCCTACTTCAAACTACACTTTGTACAGTAGGAAATGGCCCAATTTTGCTTAAGAACATGAGGGACTGATACACACAGTGTAAGATAAATTGCTTGCAAGTCTAGCTATACACGGCTCGAATTTCAGCAGATTCCTGACGAAATACCCAAAATTTGAGCGGTGGGTGGCCCTGTCAGCACCACTGACTCGACAAACTTCAACTGAGGGGGCTGAGTAAGAGAAATCTAGTCGTGTATGGCTAGCTTAAGCATAAAAAGATAAAACTACATAAGCCTTTATCCCAAGTGGAAAAATAGGCTTATATTTAACCAACATTTCCTGTTTTACAACCAGATACGCTCTTAGAGGGGAATTTATCAAAACTGGAGCAGACAAAATCTGGAGCAGTTGCCAGAATTTGAGTTTGAGAAATTGAGAATTTCTGAGTGTGATACTCTGGCACAAAAGCTCAAAGTATAACAAAAGATACAGAGGGCTATTCACTATTGAGACAAAGGATTAAGCCAAAGCATCAGCTAATCCTTCTGGCCAATTTGGCCGCCGGAGCCCTCCGGTTCAGACGAACCGAAGGGCTGCTGTATGGGCTTTTCACAATAGCCCATACATAAGCCGAAGGCGGACGAACAGCCCAGCCGAGCCGAACACATATGCTTGCAATGGCTGAAGCAGACCATTCTCCCCGCAAACGTAATTAACTGGGCAGAGCCAGTCATGATGTCACGGCTGGCTTCGCCCAGTTGTTGTCATTCAATGACAGCCCAGCATCCTCAGGTCATTTGAGGACAGTGTGCTGTTACTGAATGACAACAACTGGGCGGAGCCCAGTCTGGTCTCTTTATTTACAATTTATTTAACCCTTTAGTGAATGAGTACAAGTACCCCTTACTCATTTACAAGGGGGGCAGCATCTGGGTACAAATAATGCAAATGAGATGTGATGCAAATAAGCCCCCTGCCCACAGTCCACCACAACCAATGCCCCAGGGCTTTGGGGGAAGAGGCCCTTGTCCCCATCAGCATGGGGACAAAGTGGTTTTCCAATGTCACCATTTTGTTGTCGTGTGTTGGGGGGGGGGGGGGGGGGGGGGGGGGCTTGCTCGTCCCCTCTCTTTCCTGCCCTGTCAGTCCTGTGCTTAGATTAAGTCTCTGGTTGGGAATTTTAGAGGGTACCCCCCCCTTTTGTTCCATCATTTGTAGGAGTTGGTATCTCCTTAAAATTCCTATGAGACCTAAAGGGCTTGGTATGACTTTTTAATTGGAGTCCACCCTAACTTTCTTACCCGACCTAAAGGGTCTGGTATGGATTGGGTGGGGGACCCCGTGCTGTTTTTAAAAATGTTATTTACATGTCATTTTTGTATTCTGTTTGCTACCTCGGAGGTAGCGAGCAGAATAATGGCTCGTCGCCATTCAGCTATTCACTCATTGCTGATCAGCCCCTATGAGAAATGCCAGAGGTTCGGCGCAGCCGATCCAGATGTTGGATCAGCTGCGTTGAACCAAAGCCAGCCGAAGCGCATCTCCCAGGGTCTAAGTTAATAGTGTTTTGTTAGAAAAAAAGCAAATATTGATACAAGAATGGATGTCACCAGCAAACTCCTTGCGGGAGCTTCTTTTACATGGGTAAAATACGTGAGACTACAGCACTAATTACAATATTGCTCCGCAGTGTTGATAGACTTAAACACTACTTTGTTCTTAAATTAGCATATTGTGCTTTAGTGTTTTCTTAATTAGCCCTGTATTTGCATTGTTATAACCCAAAGGGATTTCAGTTAATTGGATAATGTTTGTCATTTCATCTTTTTTTTCACATATGTAAGTGGAATTGTGTTTTCAAGTATGCTCTTAAAACCTAGGCACTAAAAATACATAGTTTATCGTTTGCTGTTTAATTTCAGAAATTACAATTACATTACATTTGTCTTTGTAAAGATTCTAAAATACATATAAAATTATAATGTTTTAAGATCACAGAGGTCTAAATTGCAATACTTCATAATGCCTAAAGGCAAAAGACGGTTATGGTGCAGTCAGTGATTAGTTCAAACTCTAGTCTAACATAAATATTTATTACGGACACTTTTATCCCTACTTCAAACTACACTTTGTACAGTAGGAAATGGCCCAATTTTGCTTAAGAACATGAGGGACTGATACACACAGTGTAAGATAAATTGCTTGCAAGTCTAGCTATACACGGCTCGAATTTCAGCAGATTCCTGACGAAATACCCAAAATTTGAGCGGTGGGTGGCCCTGTCAGCACCACTGACTCGACAAACTTCAACTGAGGGGGCTGAGTAAGAGAAATCTAGTCGTGTATGGCTAGCTTAAGCATAAAAAGATAAAACTACATAAGCCTTTATCCCAAGTGGAAAAATAGGCTTATATTTAACCAACATTTCCTGTTTTACAACCAGATACGCTCTTAGAGGGGAATTTATCAAAACTGGAGCAGACAAAATCTGGAGCAGTTGCCCGTGGCAACCAAATAGTTCTATCTTTCTATTGGCCGGCGGTTCTGCTGCCATAAAAAAAAAAGAAGATTTCGCCATAGGAATGCATTGCTAGATTCCTATTGACTATTTCAATTTGCAATAGCCAATAGCAAACGAGTTATTGTACCCGCCCTCTGCTGCTGTCAATCACTAGTAGGGACCTGATGGAGAACTGCAGCAGAGGGCGGGTGCTATAGCTAGTTTGCTATTGGCTATTGCAAATTGAAATAGCCAATAGGAATCTAGCAATGCATTCCTATGTTGAAAATTTATTTTTATTCTGACACAGGTCTGTCAGAATAAAATAAAATAAAAAACAAGAAAAAGCAGTGTTTCTCTCCTGGGCGGCCGGGAGCGGTAAACTCCCGAAGCGCCCGGGAGAGTTAGGCTGTCTGGAGATCAGTGTCCCTGGTTAGCTGGTAACCAGGGACGCTGATCTCTCTGCAAGTGGCTGGAGCCAGCCGTAACATCACGGCTGGCTCCGCCCAGCTGTCAGCAGCAGTCTGTCAATGCAAGTGGGCAGCCGTCATCTCATGCCGGCCTATCGGCCAGCTTCGGCTTTCACCTCGGCTCAGTCGAGCCGAAGCATATGCCTTCGGCTCGGCTGAGCCGCCCGGCCAACTTCGGGAACTGTACGGGCTATAGTGAATAGCCCGTACATCAGCCCTTCGGTTCTACTGAACCGAAGGGGTCCTGGGGCCGAAGTTAGCCAAAGGATCGGCCGAAGCTATGGCTAGATCCTTCGGCTGCTTCGTGAATAGACCCCTTAGTCTTTTGCTATCTGAGGCTACTGTTCAGGTACAGCCCTCCAACCGTCAGTATTCCTTGATGTTGCAGATCAATCTCAGTGGCATCAAGAAGAATTTGCCAAAACAAGCAAACTATAAAGATTTTGGGTAATTTATTTTTTGTTTTTATACATTTTAAACTTTATATCTATTTTTTTTTAAAAAACACTGAAAAACATTTGTTTTACAAATAAATATTTAATACAGGATGCACTGATAACACTGGTATTATCGAGCATTATACGTTTTCTAAAGTTAGAGCATTGTAGAAGCTGTATACTTTAAGACTCTCTGATTGAACCTTCCTATGAGCTTGTCCAAAAGAGCAAAATGTTTATATAATACAACATTCAAAAGTTAGGAGGCAGCTGTCATTTGGAAGGAGCACGCGGAGCTCCGGGGATTTGTACATCTCTCTTTTAATGTATGATTTTGTTTTTATAAATATAAATAAAGGGATGGATGCACCAATACCATTTTTGCAAGTACAAGTACTGATAAATTTTTGTTTATTGTCATGTGACAGTTTTTCTAAAACTATACAGACTAATGATTTCAGGACAGTGGTGGAGCGCCAGAGCAAGGTCCCAGCTGCAACCGCTGCAACCCTGGTAGTTCTCGTGAAAATGCCAAGTATCGGCACTGGTATCTGAAAAGTATTGGTGCATCCCTAGTGTGATCGGTGCATCCCTGTTTGATTTAATGGCTGTATTTTAATTAACATGTTATTTTGTTGACTATTAGCACCTCTTTGGTATAATTGTTTAATCATGCACTGGGCCATATGCCTCTAAAATCCTTAACTGTGGGTAAATGTACCTGGGGAATTTATGCTGTTTTAATACAGCACCCGTTAAAAGATAAAAATGAATCGGTCAGTCAATAAGCCTCTGGTAATCTACTATACAGCTGTACTCACATTGGGAGAGGAAGGGTCAACAATCTAAGCCAGTTAAAGCTTTGCTTTATTGCTAAGCACAGTGTTGTCAATTAGAACATGCTTAACGAACAGACAGAGATCAAGATGACTACATCAGTCTGATACTTCTCCTTCAATGTCCAATCTCAAGCTGGGGCAATATTAGTGACCAAGCTCTATTGATTAACAGTAGTAATAAGAGTGGAGTGAAGCTCTTGTGTCTGCAAGATTGGCTAAACACAATTATTTATTCTGGCTGGTAAAACAGTTTATGAATATGTTTTTAAACTGAATATTAAAGTGAGCTCAGGAGTTAAATCTTAAAATTGCATTCAAGTACCCTAATTACAAAAATGTAGCTTATTTGTGTATCACTCGGCCTTAGATCCACAAATCATCTCTAAATTCATACTGACACTGTCCTTCCTTCTGGAGGGTGGCTACTTTTGTTCCCCCATGGTCCCTGTGTGTGTTGTAAAGTAGCCTCCACTCCAAGCTCGCTCCTGTGATGGACTACAATCTCAATACAAATTAGTAAACTAAATGTGAGATTGTAGTCCATCACGTGAGTGAGCTTGGAGCTGTGACTCCAGAAGGAAGGTCAGTGTCAGCACCAATTCAGAGATGATTTGAGGATCTACAGCCGAGTGATACACAAATAAGGTACATTTTATTAATAGTTAAGGTACTTGAATGCATTTTTAAGGTTTAAAAATTGTATACTTACCTTCCGTAATTTTCCTTTCCTGGTGCATCGCTGGCAGCACACCATGGGCCCCTCTTAACCCACAGGACACGTGATAAATTAAGGCTCCTCCGAGCCATCCTCATTCTAGTCGAAAAATCCGAGCCATGATAGGGAGGGCAAAAAAAAACCTGGTGTGCTGCCAGCGATGCACCAGGAAAGGAAAATTACGGAAGGTAAGTATACAATATTCCGTTTTCCTGGAGCATCTTGGCAGCACACCATGGGAATTAGTGATCACACAGGGAGGGTAATCCCAATAAATTTTTACTAACAGTTTTGAACAACCAGAGGCAATAATGCCTTTCCCAAAGGCCACAGTGGTAAGGAGTGCTGGGTTCACCCTATAATGATTGATGAACGTATTCCTGGAAGACCAGGAAGCGGCTCTGCAGATAGTTTCCGCGGAAACCTTGGTGTAGGCTGCCAAAGAAGCTGCCATACTCCTCGTGGAATGTGCCCTTATCTCCTCAGGTGGATGAAGATCCCAAATGGAATATGCTTTTCTGATGAGCTTTACTAGCCAGGCTGCGATGGTACGCACAGATGCAGCGCTACCCTCCTTACAACCCCAAGGGATGACGAGGAGGTTCTCCACGAGACGAAAGGATTGTGTCATGCGGATATATGCTTGTAGTGTACTTGACACATCGAGTGCGTGGGGTACACCCTCGCTATCCTCAAGCGTAGGGAGTACAATCTCTGCATCGAGATGAAACGAGGAGGTGACCTTCGGAAGGAAGGAAGGGTGAGTCCGCAGAACCACCCTGCCTGGAAAGAAGGTGCAGAAGGGCTCCGTGACTGTCAGAGCGTGTAATTCGGACACCCGTTTTGCCGAAAGTAATAGCCAGAAGGAAGGTGGTTTTGAGAGTTAAGTCCCAGAGGCATGAGTCCGGATGCGGATAGAAGGGAGCGTGTTGCAGGACATCAAGGACGAGAGACAAGTCCCACTGCGGGAATAACAGTTTCACAGGGGGACGAAGCTTCATACATCCCTTCAGGAATCGTACTATCAATGGATCCAAGGCCCACCTGTATCCTGACAAGGCGGAAATAGCCGAGACATGAACCCGGAGGGAGTTCCGGCTAAGGCCCTTCTCTAAGCCTGTTTGCAGAAAGTCCAGGACATGATTCACCGTTGGGGTATGGGCGTCGAAGCCTGCGTCTGCTGAAGCTTCGGTAAACTTGACCCAAATCCGTAGGTACGTAGCGTTCATAGAGCGCTTCCTAGCCTGCAATAACGTTGATATTACAGCTCGGAAACATCCCAACCCTGAGAAACGTTCCCTCTCAACCTCCAGGCCATCAGATGGAGTGACTCCGGGGCCGGGTGCAGGAGAGGGCTCTGGTCGAGGAGATCGCTGCGGTCGGGAAGAAGTAGAGGGGGTTCCAGACTCAATTCCAGCAATGCCGGGAACCACGGCCTCCTGGGCCAGAATGGTATGATTGCTATTAATATCCCTGGAAACGTAGACACCCTTCGAAGAAATCTCAGAATTAGTGGGTAGGGAGGAAAAGCATAGCCTAGAGTGAAGGACCACCGGCAGGTCAGGTCATCTGCTGCTAATGCCTGGTTGCAGAAGAATCAGGTCACGAAAAGGCTGGCCTTGCTGTTGCTGGGAGATGCAAATAGGTCTACTTGTGGTAAGCCGTTATCATGTTGAAGACTTCCTGATTCAGCTCCCACTCATGCGGGTCCACCGTCAATCTGCTCAGAAGGTCTGCGAGCACGTTCTGCTTCCCGGGAAGGTAGAGAGCCGAGAGATGCCACAGGTGAGCCTGTGCCCAGCTCAAAATCGGCTCGAGTTCCTGCAGCATGGCACGACTGTGCTTGCTTCCCTGCTTCTAAATGTAACTGCTGTCCTGTTGTCGATGTGCAACTGCACCAAAGGATGGCGAACCAGGGAGGAAAAGGTTAGGAGGCCTTAGAAGGCTGCTCTCACCTCCTGGATGTTCGAGGGGAGGCCCCGAGAGGGAAAGGGCCACCGGCCTTGTGCTGCTAGGCCCTGACAGTGTGCACCCCAACCATGGAGGCTCGCATCCGTGGTGATTACTACTGGTTGTGGCAGGCAGATGAGATGAAACCTCAGGAGGTTCTGCTGGTGAGTTCCCCACCAGAGGGACTGCCGCATGCCTACCGTGATGACAATCTTCTGGCGGAGTTTCACGTTGTTCCACTGCTTCAGGAAGAAGAATTGAAAGATCCTCAATCTCCAGTGGGCTCATCAGATCATCAGAATGGTAGAGGAGAGAGTGCCGATAAGGCTCAGGCACTTGTGTGCAGACATCCATAGTGAGGATATCGCCTGAAGGACCCTTTGACGGATGATGGCAACCTTGTCCTGTGGAAGGGAGATGTAGTTCCGATTTGTGTCCAGGAGAGCTCCCAGGAACACCAGCCGTTGGGAGGGGCTCAACTGAGACTTCTCGAAGTTGATCAGCCAGCCTAGGTGCTGGAGCAGAGCGAGGAGCAGCTGCTGATGTTTGAAGATAACTGCGGAAGACTGGGACAGAAGCAGGATGTCGTCTAAATAATGGGAAACCTGAATCCCTTTCAGTCTGGCATGAGCGACGAGTGGCAGCAGAAGCTTGGTGAAAGCGTGTGGTGCGGTGGAAATGCCGAAAGGAAGGCACATGAATTGGAAGTGCGTGCCCATGATAGCGAAGCGTAGGTACCGCTGGAACCTGGAGTGAACTGGGATGTGTAAGTAGGCATCTGAGAGATCCACTGAGGTCATCCAATCCTGTAAACGAATGCATGGCAGAATCGATTGAAGAGATTCCATTCGGAAGGAAGACACGCGTATGCACCTGTTGAGGTCTTTTAAATCCAGAACTGGCCGTAAATCGCCCGTCTTCTTCTTGACCAGAAACATGGGGGAGTAGAATCCCGAGTAGCGCTCCCTTGGAGGAACTTCTGTGATAGCACCTTTTTCTATTAAGGAAAGAATGTATTCTGCAAAAATACGGGCATTGGGTCCGGAGGATGGTAGGTATGTAGGGATGAACCTGTTCCCAGGCGGCTTTTCTTTCAAAGACCACTTGTGACCTTGGGAGACCGTTGATATCACCCAGGGGTCCTGAACAACCTCCCGCCATTCCGCGGTGAAAGACTGAAGAGTGCCCCCACCGGACCGATCGAGGGCCGATGACCGTCAAAAAGTCTTCTTCGGCGGTTGAGATCCAGACGGTGCTGCAGCCTTGGAGACTATGAGGTGGGAAGATTGGGTACTCCTCCACCCTCATCTGAATTCCCTGCCTGTTCGTTAGGAGCGAGCATCCCTGGCGGGATCCGTGAAGGTTCTCCTATTAGGGTTGAATCTGGGACGCTTCTTATTACTGTCTTGGGGCAGCAGACCAGATTTACCTCCGGTAACTTTGGATATTGCTGCATCAAGTTTTGGCACGAAGAGGTTTGAACCATCAAACTGAATGCGGCACCAAATGGTTTTTGACGCCGAATCCGCCACACATGGCCTCAGCCAGAGAGCTCTTCTCAAGGTTATTGTGGCAAGCATGGATCTGGCTGTACAACGGATGATGTCAATTGCCGCTTTGCCAATGAAGTCGCCAGCGAGTTTTATCTCCTGCAAAGCAAGAATTATGTTCTCTCTACTCACATCAGAATTGAGCGCCTGCTCAATGTTGCCAGTCCATGAGGAAATGGCGCGTGAAATGGAAGTCAAGGCCATAAAAGCCTTTTTCATGTCCAGATCTGCCTTATGAACAAAGGGTTCTTTAAGGGAGATCGCATCCTCTATGGGCAAGGTAATGTGTCTTGCGAGGCGCATCACAGCCGCATCCACCAGCGAAGGAGAGTTGAGTTTTGGTTCCTCATCCTCCCTGAGCGGATACAGCTTCACCATGTGATTATTCACATTAGGAGCTTTGTCAGCTCATTTCCATTCCTCTGTGATAAGTTCCTTTATCTCATCCCTGTAGGGAAAGGTGGCAGTGGATTTCTTCAAATTAGGAAAGTCGCGTCTGACTTTTGCTGGTTCCACAATGGGATCTTCCAAGTCAATTGCCTCCTTAACTGCGGCAATGAATGGCTCCACCAGGGCAAAGTCGAAACCTGAGGGACACTGGGGTTCCCCTGCGTCGGATACATCAGACTGTGAGTCTTCACCCATGGGGTCAGTAGGATGCTGGGATGTAGAAGGGCCATCCAGGTGACTGCCCTTGCCACTCTCTTGCCGATAATCTTTTACCGACTGCATCAGCAGAGACAGAGTGTTCGTTGGTGGAGTTGGCGCCTCCCAGGTGGCATGAGTGAGGCAGGAATGGCAGACCAATTTGTCCGGAAGTGCCTGTCTGCCACATACCCAACAGGCTTTCCTTTCTGCACGAGAGTAGTGGCTGGAGTGGGGAGAAACCGACTTGCGCTGATCGTGACGTGAACCACTTCTTCCACTTGATCTGTAACACCTGGGCGATGAGGGTCTTCGTCGTCTGTGCTCTTCACAACAATTGTTATAAGCAACACACCCCACTGTCTCTTTAAAAAAAAAAAGGTTACACTCACCGTACCCTTACCTATGAGGAGGGGAGCGTCTCTCACGGCAGCCTGGTCAGCCACCCCTAATGTTACAAGTAGGAACAGTATACAGCTGAAGCAGCACCATAAACGCTGAACGATAGCAGAACAAGAGAAGAAGAAAAAAAAAAAAACATAGTTGAAATGTAAGAAACGAGTACTCACTGTAGCAGACCTGACCTAGTAGAGGACCGCAGGAAGCCTGTAGTAATTTGTCCGTTGTCAGCAGGAAGAAGCAGTGGATACCGTCAAGAAGTCCACGTTTAAAAATGATTTCTGGACGCCAGTGCATGCGCAGAGCAATCGAGAAGCTGAAAGACGCCATCTTGGATAAGGAAGCCGAACTGTGCATGCGTGAAACGCCGCTATCGTGCCTGCGCAGAGCAGTTACTCACCTAGCCAAGGGAAAGAGGAGACGTCCGGGAACCTGTAAGGGCGGAGCCTCTGGGGCCGATCTGCTCCAATCATGAGATCTAGATAAGGAAACGTAATGCAGGGAGCGAGGCCCTAGTAGGGACATAGTAAAATGAATGATTGATTGGTTGCCATGAACAGCTGCTCCAGATTTTGTCTGCTCCAGTTTTGATGAATACCCCTCAGTGTTGCTCTTTCGGCACAGCAGCCATTCATTCTAAAATTCAGTCATTTTAATAACTACAATGTGAAACTAAAAAACGGGCACATAAATGTCTTTCATGGGAAAGCCTGAACATTTATAATAACATGGGACTGAATTGTTAGATTCTTGCATTAGGCCAATCACGAATGACTCAAACTAATCATGGTAATCAAACACTATGTGACTTAAACAAAGGGTGATCTATCTAAAAATTGACAGGTTACAAATGTCTCTTTTACTCACAATGTGGAATGATTATACATTTATACCTGTTCAACATTGCTCGAGCACAGCATTGGCTAAGACAAATGTTTTCAAACAGTAATAGAAAAGAACATGCAGCCTAAGGGAGCTATTAGCATTAACTTGGAGTAGAAACAAAGCAAAGTGTCTACGCTGGATAAAAATCCTCCACGGATTTAGAATTTCACAAAAAGAATTTCCTTTATCAAATACTATTCATTTAGGCGCATTACACTTGTTCCTTCACTTCAGTTTTTGTCCACAGCCTGAGTCCATCTAGAGGGTAAAGTTTAAAGGAAACGTGTAATTTTTCTTTGCAAGCCAAACACAGACAGTGTTTGCCTTATCTGGTTTCCATCTTAAAACCTGAGAGTAGAGGTGAACAAATCGATTTGAGTATTTGGCAAACCCCATCTTTCTATGCAAACTTATTTCTATAGTAAAGCCTCCCTGTAAAGCCTTTAAAAGTAGAATGTACATATTTACCTCTCTTGTTACTGTTGCCATTAAACGCCACTCCATTTGTGAGGAATGATCCCCAGATTTTCTGGAAGTGTTTACCGGAATCCCCCACAGCTCTCACTGGTTCCTCCTGCTGACCTTCATTTCGCTACTGTATATTATAATGAGTGAGGTCAGCTAGAGGAACCAGTAGGAGATGCAGGGGATCCAGAAGATCAACACACCCAAAAGTATCATCTTCTCAGTAGACTTTGAGGGATCATGTTTCAGGAAGGTAACAACATTCAGCATTTTTCATTTAAAGAAAGAGGAAACTTTGCTAGAACCATAGGGTCATTTTCTGGCAAATCAAATGTTTTTAAAATTTAGTTGAATAATTTAAAAATAAAATATTTTTGTGCAGTTAACGGACCTTTTTGTCAAAAAGGTTGAAATTCTATGGATTTACTGTTCATTCAGTTCACACATTATGTCCTTCAACTCTAGCTGGGAGGTTCAGAAAGGGTACAGAGTTCACTACTTGGTATGTTATCACCTTTAAAGGAGAACTATGGGGTCAGTGTTTTTCCCCATAGTTCTCCTTAGGGTAACGGGAGGACACAAACTAGCGTCCTCCCGTTACCCTAAGCTCAGTATACCGCGAAGCCTCTTACATTTACTAATAATAATATATGAGTTTATTTTTATTTTTTTATTTTGTTGTATCATTGAAAATGAAGTTGTTTAATGCAAAGCCAGCACTGAGGTACAGTCTGGTAGTACTGCAATACTTCCCACTGTAATGTTTTCATGGAACTGCATATGGTTACTGATTACTTTATATTTAATGCATTATTTATTATTTAAATATTATTATTTATTTACAATATTTAATGCATTTTGAGAGCTATAATTTGCTTGCCAATTATTTGTCTTCTTTCCCTATACAGTCTATATAAAATATTGTTTTGTTATATTGTTATATTTTGTGATATATAATATATTGACATATTTATGACTACAGTGGAACAGGAGATACAATTAGTTTTTTTGTTTCAGATTGAGAATGAAAGGGTTAGAGTCCCTGTAAGGGGTTTATGGCTGTCTATATCCCTATTGGGAACGTTGTTGTCCACTTCCTGTTGTGTCCCCAACACAGGTGGTAAAGAGAAACCTCCCTACAGGTATACAGAAAGTAAAATGGACATTATTTTTAGCAGAATGGGGAAGGGATAGAACCTTTATATGTGATGAGACTACATAGCTACATCGTCCTATGAGCCCCTCCGGCTCTCTAACCAACATTGTAAAAGCAGCATGGGATCTGTGCCATTCTAAAACATTAACAATGCAACAACTAATAGGTTTCACATCAATCTGACATAGTTATCTGAACAATGACTTCCCCAGTGGTACTGTTTCTGGATAAACCAACAAGACAAGGGACAGTCTTGGACACCACAGCAGCCACATGGTCTGTCATAGGGGAAACTCCTCCCTTGGTGCCCAGCCTGTGGTTCAAGGTCACATTATAGTCCTTTAGTACTTACTGTGCAGCACTGTTATCCCAGAAGTCAGGCCCGGATTCCCCACAAGGCCACCAAGGCCCGGCCTGTGGTTCAAGGTCACATTATAGTCCTTCAGTACTTACTGTGCAGCACTATTATCCCAGTAGTCAGGCCCGGATTCCCCACAAGGCCCGGCCTCGGGGTGCAGAGGGGTGGCAGCAATGTCCTTGTGGGGAAGTTGCCCTCTCTACATTCAGTCCTGCTTTGTACAAGCAGGACTAAATGTAGAGTGAGGCAGCTAATTTTTCGTTTACATGTGAAATCGGCGATGTCGCCGATTTCACATGTAAACAGTGTGCAGCCTTCTCCCCTCCCCCCTGCACTTACCTCTCTCCTTTGGTTCCGTCCTCCGCCGCCGAGTCCCGAGTCTCTGACTGCAGTGAGCAGAGCGGGCTGGGTTAAAAGTAACCCTGCCGCTCCGTGTAGAGTGTAGACAGTGAGAGGGGAGAGCTGTGCTCTTCCTCTCTCACCTTTCACAGGAGGTCCAGCACAGTGCTGTGCTAGAACTCCTGTATTGGAGGTGAAGGGTCAAAGAGAACCTGTCACCTCCAATTGCTATCACATAGGGAATTAAGAAAATAAAAAGTGATAAAAAAATAAAGATCATACTCCCTACTGATTGGGGGGCGCATCGCAGAACCTGGCCTTGGGACGGCACGAAGAGTAAATCCGGCCCTGACAGTAGTCAGTGCTTTCCTTTCCTAGGAGCTTAGGGAAGCAAGGGAAAATATTTATTGAACTGGATCGGTTTATTTCTTTAACATTTCCTTACTTTTCCTTTTTTTGTATTTTTTGTGACCATTTAGAATATTGCTGAAAGATACATTTTAAAGGGGCTATAAAGGGACTGCAATGACAGGAATTTCTAGCAGTCTCTTGGAATGTGACTCCCGTTTTTAATAGGTTCCCAGGCTCTATTAATACCTGTAGTATGTCAGCAGTCTTTGACCATCTCTTATAGACATGACCACAATCTCTGACTGTTAACCACCGTATGCCAAATCTCTGACCATTGTATGTAGTATTACATACACTTTACATTATGGGTGGGCCTTTGTTGATGTATAAATTTTAATTTCAAATCAAACAAATGCATTACAGATGCATCAAAACAAAACATGTGCAAGGCCTCACAGTCAGTTTTCTTTAGAAAGCAGCCATAGCCTGGGTAGAAGAACCTGTCCCCTGCAAGCATGCCGCAAAGGTGGATCCTTGCTCTCTGTGTGGAAGCATTGATCTCATTGCAGAGGTCCAACACTCCCCCTGCTCAGTCAAAGCTAGAGCTCTCCAATCAGTAAGTGCCCATTCACACTGGGCGTTTAATCGCGCCATTTCCGCTGCGACATCGCGCATTTTTGCCACGCGATATCGCGAGAAGTCGCAGTCCAATAATTTTCAATGTAGCTGTTCTATTGCACAGCTCCATGTTGCTCGTCACAGTCGCTTGTGCAGGACCCCTTTTCCCCGCGGATGTCGCGTGATTTTTCTATTTTTGCATGCAGCCCGACGGTGAAGGTCGGGCGATCGTTGCCGGAAAGTTGCCCGAACAGTCACGATATCCCGACTCGAGGTAAGTGTTGCTTAGTGTGAATGGGGCGTTAAGCTCATACTCCCCACTGATTGGAGAGCTGTTAGTCAGCAGGGGGCATGTCAGATCTCTGCAGAGAGACTACTGCTTAAATACAGAGAGCAAGGGTCCTCATTTGCAGCATGTAGGCGGGAAACAGGGTTTCATGATCATACATCCCAGCACACAGGAAGTTAATTCTTAAACCAATGGGTTACGCAGCTATCTTCAGAAAATTGAACACTGGCAAATCAAAGCTCTTTGGTCAGCCCTATACTGTATATCTCCTCTCTCTTCCAGTCTAGAAAAAAATCCTGTTTTCTACCCAGGCTACGGCTGATTAAGACCTTGCTCACCTTTTGTTTTGATGTTCCTGGAATGTATTTAGCACATTTAGACTAAACATAAGACTGGGCTATAAAGCTTCCTAGATCAAGTAATTTGAAAACCATTGACCTACACTCTTGTTCCTGGTGTGATCGTTTCAAGTCATAATTTACTTCATCTTATAGCAATCATTAACATTCAGTTTTTTTCTAAAACCCCTGCAAAATACAATCCACTTACAAAGGAGCTCCCAGTGCCTTTGTTAGAATTGCATATGTCTGTCCTTTACAGCGTTTTTATGTGGCTTTGCCTATGTTACGAAAAGGGGGTTCCATCACTCACTGCTAGCTAATCAATCTCTGCATACTGTGCAGTGATGGGTCAGCTGGGGCAGAACAGGCAAATTACATCTTAAGGTCAAAAAGAGATTACTTGACAATCAAATAAACTTTTAAACTTCTAGCCTTTAGGCTTCCTTTATTATAAAAATGTCAACAACATGTGCAAAAGCGACACCACCACCAAAAATTCCCCGTAAAATGTTTTAACAATCGGATATGATGGCCATCAGCTTGCCTATATGAGATTGAGCAGTGTGGATGCGGACTGTTTGTTTTTATTAGTATGCAGTGGTTGACAACGTCAAATTTTACAGGGAATTTTTGGTGATGGTGTCGCTTTTGCAAATTTTGTTGAATTTTTTTATAATAAAGTAGGCCTAATAGCTAGAAGTTTAAAAAATATCTGGTTGTCAAGTAATCTCTTTTTGGCCATCTGTTTGTCTATGAATAAGTGGTATTTATTTTCTACATATTTTGTATAAGGTTACTTACCAAAGATACAGTATATAAGAAGCAGCTCATTTTGCTGGAACCATTTGAGTGGTGGTGTTGTTATATATTTTCTAATAAATTACATCTTAACCCTTTCAGTGGGGCAAGCCCCACACTGCAAGGGTTAAGTGCTAATTTTGTCTAGGGAGCTAAAAGAAAAAAAAAGTTATGCTCACCTGAACTGTAATCTTGGCTGTGATGGTATGTCCCACGGCGTCCTTACATTCTATACTCTTTATAGAGCATGATGACTGACCTTACACTGCTAGAGCGGAGGGGGAGCGAGGCAGAATGGACCGGTTTAAGAGCTGGCCGGCTCAAAGGATTAGGTGAGTGTAACTTTTTTTGTTTTTGTCAAATGTCAAACCAAAAGTTGACATTTGCATACTGCACATACCAGCTTGCTTTACTAAACAAATGAGTTCACTGGAAGGCATAGGTAAAGCCTGATATAAGAGTAGCATTCATTTTGTTTATTTATATATTTTGCTTAATAGAAAAGTTCACTCTATGTGAGGCATACACATTATTTTATTAGGCAGTCTACGAAAATAATGTTCCCATGGCACTTAGCGTGGCTAGACATAACATTTATTAAATGAAGGTCAGACATTGTGACAATCATTTGTGTAAGCAATTTTTCTATGAATGTTCATGTTCATGTTTGTATTTCCCAAAAGGTGCATAATAATGTCTACAGAGGAAAAAGGAGATAATGGCTATGGTGGGACAGGGTCAGCAGCCAGACGCCCCCACACTGGCCTCATCTTAGAAAAAGAAAACAACCTGGCCAAAGAAGTAATCACTGCAATCATAAATCACTGAATCGTTGGCATGTCAATCACATTAACAGAAATAAACACTATTTCATATCAGCTTAGAACAATACTGTACTGGAGTCACTACTGTTATTGTCTGGTACCCAAATGATCTGCATTCCCCGTGTAAATTGGATTTCACACTTACAAACAGCCCTGGATTCCACCAGACTGTCCTACAATTCCACCCAGATCCCCACATCATCAGGATTGACGATGGATCTACAACATTGGACAATATGATTGACATTGGATTTACATTGTGTGGCATTGTTTATTCATGTTTTAGGAGAAGGACTTCATCACAGTGTGTGTATTTATTTACTTTGTCATTTATTTGTGAATGAGTAACACGAGTCAGAACCCCTGTTGTTTTTAATGCTATCTGAGACTGTTAGATATATTTCCTCTCACTTCCTGTTCTGCTGACAACAAATTTAAAACAGGAAATAAAGTTAACTTTCCAACAATTTAATGTGTACACCGAGTTTAGTTCATTCATGTTGCCCTCACTTCCTCTGAAATCTTGTACAGTAATTAATGTATGTCGGCACCACTTCACACTTCCCCTGCAACCACCCCTTGCTGCAGTAATAGAATTAAACTCATATAAAAGATTGTCATTTCATTAATGAGCTGAAGTTGTACGGTTCTGAACTGCTAATGAGAATGCCTCACCCTTTTATCCCTTACAATGTAGCTGTTGTGCAGGGCAACACCAACACTACACACATTAAGCGAAAGTATAAGAACTGTCATTCCCCCAACAAGCTATCAGTTATTGCGGTTATACATGTGCCAGACTGAGATGAGTGACTGTGAAGGAGAGAAACTGCTGCACTGGCACATCACATTACCATCATACCAGCACCACAATCAGCCCTGGGTGGTCCTATCCATTTTGACATTTCAGTGCCTCAGCAGCATGGAATTGGCAGGGCTAGGCTGTTTATACAAAAACACAACACAGACAAAGTTGTTACTCATTTCACCTACTTACAATGCTGAGTGATCAATATGGATTATAGGGTCATTATGACACATCTGATGAAAGGTCTTTGTAAAATGTGATTGGCTGCTATTAGTTGCTGCACTTTGCACGCTATTTATTTTCTTTACATTGATCTACTAAATAGTTCTAAAGGTGCCCATACACCTTACGATTATCGGACGATTTTCGTTTGCAATTGCATTTTCGTCCGCTATTCGTAAGGTTGATGGGCAGTGTACAACCGCAAATAATGTACAATCGTAAGACTTTTGACTTTCCAGCAGATAGTGTGAGTTGGCGTGTGACACTGCAGCGGTCACATGCCGGCTCTATAGATCGAGAGTTGAGCAATCACAAACCTGCTTCTCCATGGAGGGAGTGATGACTGCCAGTCACTGCTCCCCGCAGGGATTCACCTCTCCCCTCTCTGTCCCTCCAGTGCTCATTGGAGGGACAAAACAGTGGAGGGGGCAGGCACAGTTAACTTTGGTTCTAGAGAAGCAGAGCCAGCTGTCAATCAGGCAGCGGGGTGGATCCAGACAATATTGCCAGGATCTACCGGCTGCAGTGCAGCTCTGCGCTGCCAGCATATAGCGTGCAGTAGTCCACTATATGCTGAGTTTGAGTTCCTATGTACTCCTATGACCCAAAAGAGAAGCAAAGCTAAAAAAAAGTTTGGCTTTAGTTCTTATTTAATTTGCCCCCCTGCCCTTAATAAGCTTCAACATCAGCTTTAATACGTATTTTAAAAGTGGACCAAAGCATTAGCGGTCATGTCCAAAAAGACGTGAGGAGAACATTGCATTATACTTTCACCTCCAACCGCTGGTATTTACTGCATCATAAAGCAAGTAGCTGAGTTTACTAATTAAGAATAGGAAATAGTAATTATTGCATCCTGGCATAACCATTCAGAGTAATAATGTCACCACAATACATTCCTGCTAGGGTTAATGAGAAAAGACAGCGAGTCTATCGGAGGATTTGTGCAGCAGAGCGCTGCAATGCTCCCTCGTGGTGGAATGTACATTTTCTTTATTCCTCAACTTGTTAAGGATGACTTAATAGCAAGAGATTTAGATAGATATACGCCTAATTAAGCAAGCATATGCTTCATGGACATCAACTGCTCGCACAAGATGTCTGTAGCGAGTGTTACTATGGCAACTCAATATTTCAGGAAGACATATTTAAAGTAAAATTAGGCCAGACATCCTATATTAGTACAAAAATATTATAGGACAAATTAGCACAATGTCTCTAAAGTTAATTTATCCAAATTCCAATAATTGATCATCCTGCTGGGGCGACCAATACAGAATGAATTTTAAAGACTTTCTTGTAAAACAAAATGTGTTTGATTTTTTGATGATTAAATCTTTGCGCTAACAAATTCAACAACCAAACTTGAACAAAAGTCCTTACACAGTACCCCATAGAAACTGAATACACACCATGTGTAAGTGTGCATGAAAATCAATGGAACTGTACCTTCCAAGTGCTGCAAGTACCTATGTGAGAGTACTCAAAGCTGCACAAACTATTTTATATTTATAAAACTATGGGATTACTGGACAAGTCAGCTACCAACTTCATTTTAATATATTGATAATTTCTTCTAATTTCCTAAAATTTAAATAGTCGCTAATGAATTGTATTCAAATTTTTACGCTTGAAGTAAATTAAAACCCAATTACTAAATTCTCATATAATCTTTAACCTGTTGTTTGTAATATCAATAGGCATTGTCATGGTTTTTATTTTTAAACCCGCAGCTTTTATTCAAATAATACTGGTTGATCCTGCCATGAAGGTCCCTGTTCAGGTACTTTTTGTTACAGGGTGACGACACTGTCTCTTGGCAATGGCTGTATTCAAATTGTTTTGTACTTAAAGTGAATGGCAAGATTTACAGCGATGATAGGAAGAGCAGGCTGAGTAGGCCAGGCTAGACTTCTCTCTGCCCTATTTGCTTATTTGTGTATCACTGTTCTGTAATCCTGAAATCATCTCCAAATTGGTGCTGACATCGTCCTTCCTTCTGGA
This sequence comes from Nanorana parkeri, assembly GCF_000935625.1. Taxonomy (NCBI): domain Eukaryota; kingdom Metazoa; phylum Chordata; class Amphibia; order Anura; family Dicroglossidae; genus Nanorana; species Nanorana parkeri. Next base: position 674,714 of record NW_017306811.1, read on the forward strand.
GGGGGGCTACTTTTGTTCCCCATTGTCCCTGTGTGTGATGTAAAGCAGCCACCACTCCAAGTTCACTCCGTTGATTACAATCTCAATGCAAACTATATTTGAGATTGAAGTCCATCACAAGAGCAAGTTTGGAGTGGTGGCTACTTTACAACACACACAGGGACCATGGGGAAAAAAAAAAGTAGCCACCCTCCAGAAGGAAAGATAGTGTCAGCGCCAATTCAGAGATGATTTGGGTAATATACAAATAAGCTAATTATTTTTTAAATAGCTAAAATAAACGTAAATTAAAATGTTCTATACTTGATCAACATCCCTACATTTTTGCAATTAATACATTAGACTTAAAAGCCTACATAATAGGTTGGATAACATTTACACAATTTGAGGGTACATGCACGCTCGCCTCAACAGATACTCAAGGTACACTGACCTAGCCATGAGGTAAGTCAGCAACGCATGTAGCTTTTATACATGGTTCTGTAGTTAGTCTATTTTTTTTATTGACAACAAGTTGGAGCACTGCATGCAATAATTTCTCCCATCAGTACATTTCTAGTGCTAAAAGGGAACAGACAGAAAAAGGCACAATATCCTATGGCTCCTCCTATTCATAGAGCGCTAGCATGAAAATGTCTCCTGTGACGGGTTCACATACCACCCACCTTTCTGAAATGGGAAAGAGGGAAACCTTATAGTGCAAAGTATGTAGGCAAATAACACACCCCTACCACGCCTCCAGTAATGCAGACCATAAGGATTAATGTGCAAAAAATGACAATTTTAACCAAAAATTGCTTTTTAAATCACTGCTATTCATTTATTTTAGCTTTTCAAAATAAAAAAATAAATAATTTAAAGGTCAGCTAAAAGGTTTAGTGCAGTAAAACACTTTTGATAGTTGAAGAATACATTTTTATATAGAGCTCTATGCATCCGACCAAGAAGAGGGACAACTCAGGAAAAAGAAGTGGAGAGGAATTTGGTTCCAAAAGAGGGACAGTCTCACCAAATCAGGGTCAGTTGGGAGCTATGCATTCACACTCTCCCTATATCATCTAGGGCTGTAGCTACCATGGGGCGAGTGAGGCACTCTCCTCAGGCGCAGCTGAGAGGGGGCACAGCCAGGGCCGGTGTGGCTGCACCCACTTGCACCTGTTTCCATGGAGAGCACAGGGCACCATTGCCAACAGGGGCGCCAGGCAGTCAAAGCAGCCGCGGCTCAGCAGGGAGTAGCACAGGCTCCAGCTTGTCCTCGGATCCCTGCTGCTCTCCGCCACCTGTATAGGCAGAGGACTCTGTGTCTACAATCTCTTTTTCTATTTCAAAAGGGAAATGTCACGAGTCTGTTTAGACCCCCGATATTTCCCAGAAGCCCTCCAAAAGTGAAAAAAAAAAAAAACACACACACTACACACTCATGCACACATATTACTAGACATGTGCAAAGACAAAAATACATTATTTCGGATTAAATTTACGGAAACTAAACATGTTTTCAGTAGTTTTTATGTTATTTTTGCATGCACGCTGCTATCCTAGAGGCGGGGCGCATGACATCACACGTCTGTTGGGGGGGCACAATTTTCTGTTCTTGCCTCGGGCGTAAAAGGAGCTAGCTACGGCTCTGATAGCATCCTCTGAAGATCTGCAGCATCTTCAAAGCTCTCTTAGGTTTCAGTGAGGGTTCAAACAGTCCTACCTCTCAACTTAATAACTAACCAATAACATTATACTAAACAGTTAAATACATTTTTCATGTTTAAAACCTTTGCAACGGCAAAATAAAGAGAAAAATTGAATCCCAAGTTACTATCACAAGAAAACTTGATCGTTAATACAATAAACTCCCCATTATCCGGCATCCACGGGGATTGGTAGATTCTGGATAAATGTAGTTTCTGGTTGCTTGAGAGTTACTATTAAATTTAGGTCTAACTAATGCCATACCCCATACTATACCATAACATAACCTCTGTATTGACTTCATATTAATATTGAAATGCAGTAATCAAAAGCAAATTAGGACACATTGACACACGTAAAACAAATTAAGACAAATAGGCACACAGGGGATTTGTTTTTTTTCTGGTTACATTGAGAGTTCTGGTTAGTTGAATTCTGGATAAGAGAGAGTTTAGTGTACAAGTATTCCCTTGTTGCAGTGAAACTGGACTAAGAGTTGCATGCATTCATCTGGGCTTAGGGTGTCAGTAGTTCTAGATGTAGAATTTGTTTCCACACTTGTGCGCTGTATTCCAAGAGTGGAACTAAAACCTACCATTTCCAGCTGTGGAACATCTTGTGCTACTCCGAGCTGTTACTCTTGTGGTTAGTTGTTCTTCTACTGCTTGGTGTGCACTGCAAGGGCTGTTCTCTCATTAGACAGGAATGAAAGGGGGTTCAATATTAGAAATCGTAGGGTTTTTCTTTCACTGAGTAGCGAAATTATGGTATTCCCTTCCACAGGTGGTAGTCTCCGCCGATACACTGATAAATTCAAGAAACTTCTCATTGAGTTTCTTATTTCACTTGATATACAAAAATATGGGCAGTGTTAGAGTCAAATAAATACACACAATCACACACACTCATACACATATAGGTTGAACTGGATGGACCCTTGTCTTTTTTCAAACTTATCTACTATGTAAGTCCTCACTACAGTCATGTGCATTTCCTATAGTTCCCCGAGGAAATGTATACTAAATTCTGGCTATGTCTGCTTATAAGGATGTCCACGACTTCTGCCAAGCAGGCATTTATGATTTTAGTTTCAGCTGCACCAGCAAGTTCTCATGTTATGAGAAAAAAAGCACAGTGGAGAAGCCTGATATCTGTTTCGGGTGAACAAGGCAGATCTTCAGATATTTTTTACAGAGGACAGAGAACATTAATCATTTGGCACAATAATGTGCCTAGTTGCAAGAAGTACTGAGCTGAAACCAGTCTATTATAAACCTTGTGTTTCTTGTTTATTTTGTTTGCTTTTGAAAAGATAAAAGGTTTAACATGAAACAGAAAACCACAAAAGTATGTATGATATGAAATGACCAAATATACCCTATTAACCATTTTAATTAGTAACACACCTCATTTGCAGTCCATTAGTACACAGAACAAATGTTTCTGTGCACAACATTGATTTGCTGTAATACCCCCCTGTCCAGCTGCCCAAGCTTACATTCCCTTTACTCTCCTTCGATCAATTCAGCCACCAGGAGAAAAGTAGATTACCAGTACTTTTGGGTATGGAGCACTATGTGTCTTGTGTTCCTCTCATGTGGTAATGCTGGTTAACCACTAAACCTTCAGTTTAATTACAAGGTTTGGGGGTGCAGGCAGGTGACCAGACTGTTCTGCTTACAGTGACACTAAACTCAGGAGTTAAATCTTAAAAATGCATTCAAGTTCCTTAAAGGAGAACTATGAGGTGAGTGCTTTTCACTCACCTCATAGTTCTAGCCGACCTGTGACAATGAGACTGCCATAGGCCGGCTCAGTAGATCGGGATGTGAGCAAACACATAGCGGCATTCGCTCACCTCTCGATCCTGTCACGGCTCTCTAGATAGGCAGAGCCAGCTGTCAGTCACGCAGCTGGGCGGATCCTGGCACAATTGTCGGGATCCGCTTCAGCTGCGACGTCTCAATATACCGCGAGCTACAGCTTGCGGTATACTGAGCCTAGGGTGACGAGAGGACGCTAGTTTGTGTCCTCCCGTTACCCTAAGGAGAACTATGGGGAAAAGACTTAACCCCATAGTTCTCCTTTGACTATTAACGAAAGTGTATCTCATTTGTGAATCACTCGGCTGTAGATCCTTAAATCATCTCTGAATTGGTGCTGACACTGTCTTTCCTTCTGGAGGGTGACTACTTTTGCTCCACATGGTCCCTGTGTGTGTTGTAAAGTAGCCACCACACCAAGCTTACTCTTGTGATGGACTACAATCTCAATACAAATTAGTAAACTAAACTTGAGATTGTAGTCCATCACAGGAGTGAGCTTGGAGCGGTGGCTACTTTACAACACAGGTAAGGAACATGGGGAACAAAAGTAGCCACCTTCCAGAAGGAAGGACAGTGTCAACACCAATTCAGAGATGATTTCAGGATCTAGAGCTGAGTGATACACAAAGAAGCTACATTTTTGTCAGGGTACTGTGCGCGGGTGTCCCCACACCGCATGCAGGTACCCACGCAGGAAGACCAAATTAGTGTGATCACACTAGACAAAGTTTATAAGCACACCGTTTATTAAATAAACCAAAAACCATAAAACGCAAGACAACCCCACAAGTATCAAACAATAACCCAGGAAATGCAAAACAACAAACACACATACAAAAGGGCATGTGAAACCTGAAGAGCAGGACTCATGGCCCAGGACTCCGTGAAATCTGGGGAGCAAGGCAACACAAGGGGAGCTACGGGGCAATGGTCAGGGAACAAGGGGGCTCCAAGATAGAGCTCACATGATACAGGAAATGGCGACAATACTGTGGCACCAGGCTTACTGCAAGGAGGGATTAAATACCCTCCCAGATTATCAGCAGGTGGTGCTTAATTGCTGGCACCTGCAGGTGAGCCCTGGAAGTGCAGGACCTGGTTCCAGAGTCACAGTGCCACCTGGAGGCGCTCAGGTCCCTGACAGCCACTGACTGCCTAGAGACACCTGCAGGTGAGCACTAGAAATGCAGGGTCTGCTCCAGCGCCACCTGGAGGTGTCCTGGTCCCTGACAATTTTGTTAATGATTAAGGTACTTGAATGCATTTTTTATATTTAACTTCTGAGTTTTGTGTCATTTTTACTGCAGTAAAGTTACTCACCAACATGGCTTGATGCCTGCCAGGGCTTTGTATATCTCAGGAATGATTGGATCAAAATGTATATTTTTATGAAGGTATAACAGTTCCCATATACTGTATGTATTACAACTATATGATTAGCTGCTCTCAACTACAACTTTTACTACACAGCATGTATTGGTCTATTACTTCTCAAATGAAGACCAACATTTTAATTTACATTTATATTGCTAAGAATTTGATATGCGTAATATAGGACAGTTTTCCCCGTTTAGTGACTTGAAGCAAAGCAGAATGGGGTTTAATAGTGCATTAAAATCCTACTTTATTGACATATCATGGAAATTTTATGAGGGACACTTAGCTAATGGCTCCTTGACCTTAAAATATACATATTTGGGATCAGTTAAAAGGTCCATTTTACTTACTAGAAAGTAAATTGATTCAGGGTAGACCAATTATAATAAAGGACCACTATAAAAATGATTTTATTTGAAAAAAAAAAGACTGTTGGAAGCTTTATGATGGCAAGCTGGAAAATTTCCACACCGTGGTTCGATTTAATGAATCAATACCTCTAAAATACAAATTAAATGATATGAAGACAGGGCTATGGTGTGGAGATGGAGCTCAATGGCAGGATTTTAGTGTGGAGGGGGGAGTTTATTTGCAGGAGTTTGGTGTGGAGGTGGAGCTCAGTGACAGGGCTTTTGGTGTGGAGATGGAGCTTAGTACAAGGAGTCTGGAGTGGAGGTGGAGTTTTGTTGCAGGAGCTTGGGGTAGAGTTGAAGGTCAGGATTTTAGTGTGGAAGTGGAGCTAAGTGCCAGGAGTTTACTGTAGAGGTGGCGCTTAGTGCCAGGACCGTGGTATGTAAGTGGGGCTTTGTGATAGGAGTTTGGTGTGGAGCTGGAGGTTAGCACCAGGAGTCTGGTGTAGAGGTGGTGCAGCGAGCTCAGATTTTGGTTTGGAAATGGAACTTCAAGTAGAATTAAGGTCTGAGCATTTTTGTACCTTACCAGTACCCTTTTTGGGGGGACTTTTTGTGGGAAATATTTTTTAAAGAAGGAGGCTTTAATATCACTTTAATGCCAGGAGTGTGCTGTGAGGTGGGGCAATGTAGCAGAGTTTGGTATAGAGATGAAGCTTAGCGGCAGGAGTTTGGTGTTAGGAGGGGCATTGTGGCAGGAGTTTGGTATACAGATGAAGCGTAGAAGTTTGATGTGGAAATTAAGCTTAGTGGCAGGCATTTTGTGTGTCATTTTGGTGCTGCCTAAGGTGGTAGAATGCAGTGGAATTTTGCTTCACATTCAATAAACTCAAATAATTGACATAAACAACCTACAAACATAGTTGATCAATTCATCAACTATGCAATGCAGGCAGGGCTGGATTTACTCTCCCTGCTGCCCCAAGGCCAGGTTCTGTATTCCACACCGCTGCCGCACCACCTCGCCCTGCCGCCCCGAGGCCTGGCCTCGGTGGCCTTGTGGGGAATCTGGGCCTGAATGCAGGAAGAAGCACCATTTCTAAGCTTCACTTTCAAAGTGAAACATTAATAGTTTTGGGCCAGTTTTATAACTAAGTTTTTTAGGTTTGTAAATTTTAAACCTGCTTTTTTCCCCTATTACTAGTATGTACTAGTTATAGGAAATGTTACTTTTTAAAAATGTAAATAGCAACATTTCCTTTGCAATATTTAATATTGAAGACCAGTGTGAGGAAGAGATACCTCCACTGCTGGGTTTTGGAGGATAACTGTGCATGCAAGATTTACTAATTACTGCTTACTCTAAACAAAATTGTTATTTTGATGGCAGCATTCTCAGGCATAAATACTGCTTAGCCAGAGGACAACAGCCACCAGTATCAACTCAGTATATCTTTGCAAAGTAAAAAACTTTAACAGTTGTTTCAAATGTATAAGAAATTTAGGTTTTGCCTGACAGCATCAAATCCACCTTCGTGCCGGCTGCACAGACACTACGGTACCATCCTTTTTACGTGCCTGGGCTATTTATTAGGACACTTTATATAAAACAGAATTTATTTGTCAATCGTTATTTTTCTGCTGAGGATAGTCAAGTCACTTTTCCAAATCATGGAAAGCGCCTGCGGATTTTTGTTACCCCGCTATCTGACTTTACGCACCTCGCATAGCTGTAAGGAAATACCTATTCTAAGGAAAACATACAGCTGAAATGCTTTATGGGTAACATTGGCTGCCCAAAGTTTCTTCCTCTTGAGATTAATGAGCAATGTTATATAGCCAAGCATATACAGAAAAATAACAGTTTATGCTCTATTAGAAGCTTGTAACTTTCCTTAACGCTCTCCTGACCTTCTTCTGAACTATTGTCTTAAAAAGCTTTTTTTTTGTTCACCCTTACTCTTACTCTTCTCAGAAAACCACAGTAAAGAGAAAAAATCTTTAGTTAACTTAGACAATGATAGTGATAAGCATAACATAAAGTTAATATATCAATACAGTCAAATATATAATCAAATATCTGCCTTGCTGCATGTACTTAGTATGCACTACTTGTAAATGATCAACTGTAAGCACATGATGAGGCAGCCTGTGGCAGGGAGTGGAGGGGGGGGGTGGATCCACAGCATCCCAGGTTGCTAAGAGCTCTGAAGCTCTGTCCAGCATCCCACCCAGCTCACTAATGTCACTCGTTGCCAGGGACTGAGCGGTACACTCTGTCTGGTGTCCCGCTGAGCTCCTGGCAACCAGTGACATCAGTGAGCTGGGCAGGACACTGAACAGAGCCACTGAAAGCACACACTCCCACCTCCCAAAAAGGACCATGGACTGACAACCCCATCACCCAAACCCCCAACCAACAGCAGCAGGTCCCACCTGGATTGACCATACTAAAATAGCTCCCAGCCCCCCCCCACCAGGCTTCAGGCAGCGGACAGCCCTGTTCTGCATTTTTAGTAGTATTCAGCTGGGCTTTTCTGTAATCTTAACGATATTTAACACTGCAAGTGGTTTCCTCAGTTTTAATGATGTCAATAACATATCCTATTCATACACAAATGGACAACTCTGCCACCTTCTGTCACAGTAATGTAGCAGGCAGATTACCACAGGGTGTGACGGGCTTCCAGATGGCAGCTAGCAATCCGGGGAACCCTTTCAATAATAATACAGTAGGATAGGATATTTTCTTCAAAATCATTGGACAGTCAGTCCTATAAAAAGCTCAATTGGGTTAAAGCATCAGTAGAGAGTTACTCCTCTAAAAAGCTCCTTCTTGTCATTGAATGAGTAGAGAGCCACTGCTCCAAAAAGCTCCTTCAGGTCATCGGATTAGTAAAGATCCAATGCTCTAAAAAAGCTCATTTGGGTTACCACATCAGTGGAGATCCAATGCTCTAAAAAGCTCAATTAAGTTATTGCCTTTCTTACTCTCAGGTAGCCCCTATTTGATGCTATTGTGGTGAAACCTGTTTTCAATGCTGTCCACTATTTTCTCAGTAAATTCTATTCTCCTATTCAGTTTATTGTGTTTCTCGAAGGGAGGTTTCACAGAAACCCTCAGGTTGCTAATATGATTTTTGCCTCCCTAGTCCTACTTTCTTTTTATGCATATCAGCATAGAGAGTGTAGAATTCTAGTTGGATCTCATCTAATTTCCCCACTAGAGGTGTAAAAAGCATAAAGTACGATACAAAATGAGGGTCCCTGATTAGGTGCTTCATCTACCATGGAAGATGGTGAAGAAATCTGCTTGAGATCCGAGTGTTGTCTAGGTGAGGAGTTTGTATATAGCTCTGGAAAGAGTTCAAAAGTGGAGGCCAAAGATTTTGAATGTGACAATACATGAGCACCATTGCCAAAAGACTTTGGGGCCTTGAACATTGTGACCCATGGTTGCCATTTTCCATAGCTCATCCACCAGCAAAATTGTTTAGTCTCAACTGAGGTAGAGAACCAATTAGGGTGTGAGAAGGTGGGAGTACACAACAGGATTGTGAGTGCCTCTGTGTAGCTCTGGCAAAACACTGCAATCTACACTGCTCACTTCTACTCGGACAGTTGCTCACACCCGCAACTCAGCCACCTAATTCAGTCACCATGGTATCATGTAATGTGTCAAGACAGATGTTGAGTGAAGAATCAAGAACATGGCAGGAGGTGTGAAAGTTTGCTAAAACTCAATGTTCTGTTTGTATTAGCCAATTACTTTTGTCAAAACGTTTAGAAATACACTTCTGAAAATCACATTTAAGGCTATTAAAAGCCAAGTGTGTGACCTGACCTTTTTACTGATGACTTCTATCTTGACCAAAATTAATCTGTTTTCTTTGTTTAAAGACGTGCAATTACAGAAAAAGACTTGCTGGTCAGCAAAAATGCACTGAGCTTTTTATTTCCTACAGTGGTCTGATAAAATTTTGGGGAGTTAGTGGTGTCAGCCCTGCCCATTGTATTCCCGGTACTTCCAGGTATGGAGAAGCAGCTAGTTGATTACTCCTCCTCTAATATGACAGTGCTGGTGACTGGTGATAGGCCCAGCACTATCACATGGACAGCAGGGATATTCAGTGCTGTGAAAGCTCTGACTACAGTTACTTGTAGCTTAGAAAAGGATTCTTTCCTTGCCCAGGGTCTGAACAGAGCAGCAAGGAGGGAAAGAAAGATGAGTATATGCTGCTGGAGGGGTATAAAAGTGAACCTGTTTCTTTGCTCTACATGGACAAGCAGAGGTTTGCTTTTACCTTAGTTTTCTTTTATACTTTATTAAAGTCGCTGAAAACAAATGTCAAAGTGTCCTATCTGTATCATAAAACAAGCTGTGCAAGGTAAAATACTCAACCAAAATCAATGTTTATATAATGTTTATATAAGTCTGTCTACCTCAGATTATAACAGCGGCCAGTCATTGTAGACGCTGACCTCCGAGGTTTGCTCTCTGCCACTGCTCTGACCACAGTCTGAAGCTATAAATAAGAGCTCATCTTGGAACTAGATTTCAAACAGGCAGAATAAGATGACAATACAGACATGATTTATAAGACACTAAAAGAAATCGGCTGACTGCCATTTCTGACCTCTCGTTCTAGAAATGCCAGATACCTGCTCCAATACTTTTAGTGAGTAAGAGGTGCAGTTCTGACTTCACTCTCTGATGGCATCAGCAGATTATGTAATATAGTGGAGACCGCCCTTGCACAAAGGGAATGCAATATTAATTTCCTTAAACTAGGGGTAGGCAACCTTGGCACTCCAGCTGTTGTGCACACTGCATGGAGCTGTCCACATTTTCGTTCTATGTAAATGGTGCCAGTAAGAAAGCTGTATGTTACCAGCTACACAATTTTCCCTATCAGTAGAAAAGCAGCCATGTACTATAAGTTTATTTACACCATGCCACAATTTTCTAAGCCAAGTTAAATCAAATGACACAAATAATATTCAGTGTAGAAGCTGAGATATTTGCAGTTGGGGTGTTGCCTTGCATGTCAAAGGTTGTGTTCCTACAGAAAATCTGGACCTGCGAATTGGTAAGGGGTCTGAAGGACAAATGAGTCCTCCAGAAAGATCATCTGATCCCTACAGATTACAGTAATAGTGGTTAAAACATATGAGCCAGGGATGCACCAATACCAAGTACTGTACTCGGTACAAGTACAAGTACAGAAACTTTATGAGCTCCAGGACTAGACTAGAGAAAAATGCAAAAGTTAGGGGGCAGCTGTCATTTGTTAGGAGCATACGGAGCTCCTGGGATTTGTACATCTCTGTTTTAATGCATGATTTTTCTTTTTTAATAAATATATATAAGGGATGCACCGATACCAGTTTTGCAAGTACAAGTACTGATACTTGCCCAAGTACTTACAAGTACTGATACATTTTTGTCTATTGCCATGTGACTGTTTTTCTAAAACAATACATACTAATGATTTCAGGACAGTGGTGGAGTGCCAGAGCCCGGTCCCAACTGCAACCGCTGCAACCCTGGTAGTTCTTATGAAAATGCCAAGTATAGGCACTGGTATCTGAAAAGTATTGGTGCATCCCTAATCAGGAGTACGGTATTTCTAAAGATAGTAACTGGAAAATCAAGACAGGTGTATCTATGAGCACTTGAGAAGGGGTTAATATTCCTCTCCTCTGGTCAGGGTGTAATCCTTACCTCTCCTTTCAGTCACACATCCAATCACTCTCTAAATCTTGCCACCTTCAGCTCCTTAACATTTTCAAAAAAGGCCCCTATTAACTGATAACACCACAAACTCACTTCCTTGTTATCTCTTACCTTGACTATTGCAACTGCCTCCTCATTGGCCTACCTCTACGCAAACCATGCCCCCTATAATGAATACTGTTGCCAGAGCCAACCACCTTACCAACCACTTGGTGGCCACTACCGATCTCTGACAATCACTCCATTGGCTTCCACTAGCCCAATGAATAAATACCATTCACTCTTCTTCCCAAAGCTACATCATTAACCCCTTCGTGATGGGAGACGTACACGGTACGTTGCGCCACCTAGTGCCTATATGACTGGCCACGTACACTGTACGTGACAAGTTATTTAAGGCTCTGTAATGCCGGTGACCGATGATTCTAAGTATTGTTACCAGTATTCTATTGAGGCATTCATTAATTAAATAGTTATGCTTTTATGAAAGCTTCTTTCTTTCATTAATGAAAGAATGAAGCTGTTACATGCAAATACGGAAGCGCTAAATAGCGAAACAGCTGAAGATAGCAGAGAGATAGCAGAGTGAGTCACCTCTCTGCTATTTGTTTTGACAGCTTGATAGACTGGCCTGATGTTTATGATACATTTCAGGCACAGGGATATTACAATGTATCTCTGTGCCTGAAATGTATCACTTCTGATTGTCTGAGCAGGATCAAAGACCTTTAGTGAGATCTGATTCTGACATGGATAAGTCTCTAAGGTTATTATTAGCTGTGCCTGAGTTTGGAGCAGCCTAATAATAACCAAAAATGTAAAAAGTTATTTTATCAAGCAGTCATAGTGACTACTTGATATAAACTGACAAAAAGTGTAAAAAAACTAATAATAAAGTGTAAAAAAATTAGAAAAATAACAATGATATCTAAATATATTTTTTTAAACTATAATTATTATAAAAAATTCTAAAAAAACCTAATAATAATCAAATTTTGTGAAAAAAGTGTTTCATTTATTTTTTCCTTATTTTTTTTTTTTATATTTTATTCGAACCAAGTGAGGCGTTAGGTTTTGCAGGATTAGGATTTCTGCAAAGTCTCTTCCATCCTCTGGAACTGCCTATCCCAATCTGTATGGATATCTCCTACTCTGTCTGCCAAAAGGTGATCCATGGAACTCAACTTTTCAGGGAAGCTTTTCCTGTCTCCTCCTAAAAACTGTACTCCTATTTTCTCTATCACCTCATTCGTCACAGTTATTCCTGTTTTAGATTGTAAGTTCTAATGAGCAGGACCTTCCGAATCCTCATGAATGTAATAGTATTGTAACGATACTGTCTGCAGTATTTTGTAAAGCTCTGCGCTAACTGTTGGTGGTATATCAATTCTGTATATAATAAGAAGAATAAGAAGAATAAGAATAATAAGAAGAATAAGCACTCTGTACATACTAATACCAAATTTGACAATCAGATTCTATCCTTTTGAAAAACCGTTTAGCTGATATTATGTATGGGCCATTGCAATAAATGGTTTTATTTTATGTATCTCTTGTATAAATCAGCAGTTCTGGATGTACAATTGGCCAGAGGGGTATAAAGGAATGATTTCCATGGCTCCAGCCACTATACTAAAATGAGGAATAAACCACTTATTTTTTTTGGATTGTTGATGGACGTGTCTTGTTTTGTACTGTGCTTGATAACATCATGAAGGAAATTCCTTTTTTTGGATAAAATGAGATTATTTACAAATTCACATGAGAATACTAGGAAGCATTCAGATCTGTTACAGTTAACATTCTCTGTATACACTGAATACTATTTTTTCTACTAACCAGTGCCTATAAAAACATGTGAATACAAGATGTTGTGTGCATACCTATTACTGTAGTTGGTGCTGCGAGTGGAATTCCTTTTTTACTTTTCACATTCAATATGCCCCAACCAGAATCACTCCTGAGACACTTCTCTAGTGCCAAATGAAGGAATCTGGACTAAAGCCATGACCAGGCACATATTCCGATTAGCAGAAATCATCTGTTTTGATGACATATATTTTATGGTAGATGGTGTCTGGGTATTCTATCATTAAGAAACCTTTTATCTTAGGTCTGACAATTAATAAGATCTATTTACTTGCTGTCAGTGGAAAAAACATACAGGCAAATAGACCAGAAATAAATCAGGAATTTATGATATCTCATGGTAATAAGTTGTTTATGGGGAAGTGTAATTAATAACCAATCCATAATCGTCTGTACCGTTTCTGTTCTTTTAAATGTTCAAAGCAGAACACACATTTTTAAGAGCAATTAAAACCACTAAATGGCATTTCTATTCATTAGGGCTCTTCCGCTGGGATGATAATGGAACAAGAAGTAAATAACCGATAAGAGACTGATACGTTTGTCTTTCAGAAATATGTGTAGGTGAACTCATATGTTGTTGGTTGGGTGATGTCATAACAACGCCAAGATAAATGACTGTGGGAAGGGTAAGTAATGTTCCAGCAGCTCAGACAACTGCTCACAAAGTAGGTGATCTTCCAGCAATTTAGATGCCTGCTGAAGAGATAGGTGGTGTTGTGGTGGCTTATATGACAGCTGACAAGGTAGGTGATGTCTCAGCTGTTTATAGAACAAGCAGGGAATCACCAGCACTCAATAATGAAAGCAGAATATGTCCTTTTAATGGACAGAAGCATCATAGAATTCAAAAAGAACCAACGTTTCGGGGCCGCGCAGGGTCCCTTCCTCAAGGCAGAAAACATGACTCATGTTTTCTGCCTTGAGGAAGGGACCCTGCGCGGCCCCGAAACGTCGGTTCTTTTTTAATTCTATGATGCTTCTGTCCATTAAAAGGACATATTCTGCTTTCATTATTGAGTGCTGGTGATTCCCTGCTTGTTCTATGTCTGCACGGCGCCATCCGTGAACCAATATCACTGTGAGCACCATCTTTTCTTATCTGGCCGGAACTGCTGTGAGGTGTGCGGAGGGCTCCCCCAACGACCTACATCAGCTGTTTAGAGGACTGCTGACAAGGTAGGTAATATTGCAGAAGGTCAGATGACTGCTCACAAGGTAGGTGATGTCTCAGCAGCTCAGGTGAAAGCCCACAAGGTAGGTGATGTCCCAGCAGCTTAGATAAATGCCCACAAGGTAGGTGATGTCCCAACAGCTTAGATGACAGTTGACAATGTAGATGATGTCCCATCAGATCATATGCCTGCTGACAAGGTAGGAGATGTCCCAGCAGCTCAGATGACTGCTAGCAAAGTAGATGATTTCTCAGCAGCTCAGATGATTGCTTACAAATTCGGTGATGCCCACCAGCTCAGATGACTGCTGACAAGGTAGGTGATGTTCCAGGAATTCAGATGACTGCTGACAAGGTAGATGATCTTATAATGGCTTAGCTAACCACTGGCAGGACAGGTAATGTGAAAATGGCTTAGATGGCTGTATATTTATTTTCTTTAAATCCTGGAATAGATGAAGATTCGTCCAACAAGTTGACCCGTACAACCAGAACATTTTGACTGTTTCTTGTTAGACCAAGCATCTTTTCTCATGTGAATCGATCGATCCTAAAGCTCAACCACCCTGGGCAAGAGGACCCGCTGAACTTTCATCAGAAGAACACATAACGATCAGGAATTATTATTAGGGACATAATAGAAGTGATATGCTCTAGGCAAAAGCTCAACTCCTGGTAAGACTATGCACAAAGTAGCCGTTATTAGGTTCCAAACTTTATCCAAACACAGGGTCCATCTCTCTGCTACTTAAACCCTACTTTAGTGGCCACACTCCCATAGACTTCTATGTGGATACATAATCTGGGGTAGTAGCAACAGCCAGAGACCCCAAAACAGACAAAGCTGGTTGTAGGAAATGCTCATACATAAAATGTCCAGAAGGAAAGTGTTAATATGCAGCGCATACTTTATTTTCAGAATTGTATACCCGAGGACTACCAATAAAGTGTTGGACAGAGACGATCATTAGCTGAATCACAAATGATGATTTGTCTTTTTATGCTGCTTTTTTCTTAATATAAGTTGAAAACATTTATCTTAAAACTTGATGCAGTTTTAACAATTCTTTTCCAGCAGACACTTGATTTGTGAGAGCAGCCTATTTTTTTTGTATAAATGATGGCATCCTTTCACTGGTCTGTCATTATTTATCCCCAAGCAAGCAAACATTACATCATCAGTGGTCATAACCTAAAGTACATTCAGCAGGAAAATAAAATATTAGGTACAAGTGATGGATGGGTGTAAACATTACAGGGGTACTGTCTATAAATAATCGGAGAACCAGAGGCACAAACAGAGGTGTTCCTTCCATGCAGATGATGTGATTATCAATCTCTCAATAATCACTGGGAGAATGGTTTAAAGTTCTGTGCATGTAAATTAAAGGGCAAGCAGTGGCGTAACAATCGCCATAGCGACCCAGGCGGCCACCATGGGGCCCGGGCACATAGGGGGCCCAGCAAGGGCATCCCTGTGATGCCGTGTGGGCCGCCTGGGTTGCTATGGCATATCAGGGTGCTGGCCGTCACTTTGGGCTGTGAACAGGAACGCGCCGGTGTTAGATCACTGACAACCTGTCAGAAGAGGCTGGACGCGGCGTTCGCAGTGGAGGAGGCGGGGCCCACCCCGGCGACCTAAGAGCAGGAGGGGCCAGTGATGTAAGGAGGCCGGCCCGTCGATAGAAGAGGAGACAGGGCCCGAAGATGGAAGAGGAGGCGGGGCCCAGCGACCACGAGACGGACAGCGTTGACAGGTAAGAGGTGTGCAGCCCACCTGAGACCCTGCAGAGCCCACCATAGAGAGCCTATGGCGGGCTCTGCAGGTTTACTCTCAGGTGGGCTGTTTGGGATCTCAGGTGGGCTCCGCAAGGTGCATAACTAGAAATCACAGGGCCCCATACAAAATTTTGCTATGGGGCCCTGTGATTTCTAGTTACGCCCCTGAGGGCAAGCAATCTCAAAGTTGATCTAGATGCACGGATTAAATACAAATATGAGAGATGTTTTAACTGATAAAAGATTTGTATTGCTGTCCATCCAGTCCTGAGATTTACATAGCTCCCCCATACAGCACAGTCAGCTTGGTCCCCTGACTTTTCTCTACTGCAATTAAGTAACACAGTCAGATTGTGTCCATGCCCCCAGCCTGTGATTGGACAGTTAAGAAGCACAAGACTGATGAGCTCATCTCTGTCACTCTGCTTTCTCCTCCTGTTAGCATGTTCCTTGTTGGCAAATGTGCAGTCCAGCACAGCTGACTGCTTCCTTGTGCTGTGCAGATTGAGATCTTCTGTTCAAGGATTGCATGAGGCGCATAATAAATCAATATCAGGCATTTACACAAGCTTAAAGTGTATATATAGCCACAGTACATGGTTGCTCTTCCACGTTTTTATAATAATTTGTAGATTTGCCACTAGAAGCAGGAAAGATTACCTACTACAATACATCTGCCTATAACAACTGCTGACATAAGATATCAGCCACATGGGGAGTGTGTTGTTTTTAATGCTTTCGATGATTCATAGGCTTAATTTGTGAGAGGGAGCAGTGAAACACAACCAATGTGCGGCACAGCAAAGCAGAAAGCAGAATCTGCTTATGTAATGTACAACTATGACTGCCCTCATTTTATATAATTACAAACTATATGTAGAGGCAGGTTTTACAACTCTGATAAGATTGTTTACATCAAGCTAAACTTTTTCATTATTTATGTATATCTAAAAAGACTGCATATTCCTATTAAAGGGAATCTGCCTAAAGGCACCAGCTGACAAGAGATGATATGGGTGACTCCAGCCAGATTGGGTATGGATCCTCATTTGTATTGGTGCCAATAGACAGAAGCAGATGCCTCCAGCTGACCATCCTCCATTCTCGGGGGAACTCATTTGTGTTGGATTGTGTTGACAGACTGCTGTGTTGTCTCCAGAATTTGACTAGTAGCTTTATTGTTTTGGCTCCTCTTTGACAGATTCTCAATATGTTTACCATTGAGTATAGGCCAACCGCCAAAGAGCTTGTTTGAACAAAACAAACATTCCATTAATGTGTATGTATAGCCATTTTTTGGATAAAGTAGGAGAGGAAGATTCCCCGCACCTCTTGTTCTAGGGACAGCTCTAAAACCTGGGATTTTTGATCACTTATCACTTACCTTATCAGTGACTATGGTCTAAAAATAAAAAAAATCTTATACCTAGAGATTCATTTTAAAGTACAACTGGAAATACTAAATAAACTAATAATAAACTAAAAGCAGACTTAAGCTTTTATATTTTTCTTTGTTATGTGCCCCTTCAGCACTGCCCAGAGCTCCCTCCAGGTGGCAATGTCTGGACCAGCTGATAGGTTGCTTAGACAATAGGCATTGGGTAGTTGAATGTGTAGAGGGGTGTGACTCTTTTCTACTGTAAGGAAATTCAACTGAACTTTTAGTTCAAATCAGCAATATTTACATTCTAAGTTCATCAAAAGAAAAGATGTGCAAAGCGTTATAGTTTGTTTGCTCTAAAAAGCAACCACAGCCTGAGTAGAAAATCCTGACCTCTGCCAGAATGCTGCAGATTGGGAGCCTTGTTCTTTGTGTGTAAGCAGCAGTCCCTCTTCAGAGGTGCAATGTGCCTACTACTGAGGCAGTCCTATAGCTCTGCAATCAGCAAAGCTCATGGTCCCTGCTGATTTGAGAGGTCTGGCTCTGACTCTGCATTGGGTGGGTCAGACCTCTGCTGAGGAAGACATTAACAAAAGAGCGTTTATGATCTAAGCTATTCCCAACAGCTTTTAGTGATTTTTATTAGTCTACCCTCATTTTGACTTTATCATTTCATTTATGACTGTTAATGAAAAGAATAAGGATTGTTAGTCCATGGCAGTGTGCTCATTTGTCTGATCTGGTTTTGTCTGATCTGGTTATTGTACACCCATGAATGAATCCTAAGAAATATGAAGTATAACAGCAAGCACGTATACAATTACAGGCATATAAAGATACAATATAATCATTTCTACAGTATGCATGATAGGTTCCCTATAAAATACCCATGACGTGTACATGATAAATCTGCCCCCCCTCCCCCTCCAATACACATACACTGCAGGGTTCAAATGCTCATTAAATCTAAAGGTAGAGGAATAATGAGTAATATTTACCTTATTTCTTGCTCCAACAGTTTCCCTCCGTCTGTGTGACCCCAAAGCCTCTTCTCTATGGCAAATCCAGTCTGCGGTTGCAAGCTAATGTCATCAAAAACAATGCATGCCCAATAATCCTTCATTGTACATGAGGACTGCGGGGGAGGATACAACTCGGAGCATCAGGAGGAAGAGGAGAGCACTGGAGCCTGCCAGAGCGAGGAATAGCATAAGTATTATAATTTATTCCTCTACCTACCTAGACTTAAAGTGTATCTAAACCCATAAACAAAAATGAAATATATTGCAGCTTACCAGTCCTTTGATGTGGTGGCTGCATTAGTTTTCTTTTTTTTAGGCTTTTCTTACTTTATTTTCACCTAGTGATCCGGCCAGTAACACACTTCCTGTCTTAGGGTGGCTCCACTCTATGGAGGAGCAATGGAGCCCCCTTGGACAGCAGCACTGTCACCCTGTGCAGAGGGTAGTGTTCGATGAACTAGCAGATTTAGATGGATTGACTAACAAATTAAATCTGATATCCAGATAACACTTTTTAAGCAGTTACAGCAACAGTGTTTTTACTTTTGGGATACAGGTTGTACATAAACCAATAAAAGCTGACCATTGTAAACACCCCTGTCAGTGTTAAATGGTTTGTCTCAACCCTCTATCTGCAATTTTTGCTGGATAGCTTGGCCTGTTAAAGGATGATGAAAAATAAAAGACTTACTGACCAGATCAAAATAAAGGGAAAAAGCCCCTCCCCAAAAAATGAATGCAGCCACCACATTTAGTGCTGGTTCACACCTGGGCGTTTTTCAGCGCTCATTGAAGCGCTGAAAAACGCCCAGCAAGGGAAATCCCATAATTGCGTATGGGCATGGTTCCCACCTGGGCGTATTTCAGCGTGTAGAAACACGCTAAAAAACGCCCTATGCCCAAACAAGTACAGGAGCTTCTTTTGGGGCGTTTTTCCATGCGTATCCATTGGTATTTCCGAGTGTGGCTCGGGGTTAACAAAGCGGTAACCCCGAGCCACACTCGGGAATACAGCGTAGGACTTACCTTGTCCGCGATCTCGCTGTGTCCTCCGGCCGCTGGCGTCTTCCGGGTTCTGTCCCTTGCGAGCGGCCGTGTCGCAGGGGGGCTGAACCGGTGGGAAGTTTGAAACTTAAAAAAATAACCCCCCAAAAAAAGGAAAAAAAAAATCATACTGCCAGGGAGGAAAAAACGTGCTAAAAAACAAGCAGAAAAAAACGCACAAAAAACAAGCAGAAAAAGCGCGCCTATAGTACGCCCAGGTGTAAACCCAGCCTTAAAGGAGAACTATGGGGTTAAGGCTTTTCCCCATAGTTCTCCTTAGGGTAACGGGAGGACACAAACTAGCGTCCTCCCGTCACCCTAGGCTCAGTATACGGCGAGCTGTAGCTGGTGGTACACTGAGACGCCGCTGTGTATACCGCGAGCTGCTGCTCGCGGTATATACTGAGACGCCACAGCTAATGCGGATCCCGACAATTATGCCAGGATACGCCCAGCTGCGTGACTGACAGCTGGCTTTGCCTATCTAGAGGCAGAGTCAGCTGTACCCGCCCTGTCCGTTCCGCCAGTCAGCGCTGGCGGATCGGAGCGGGGAGGGGGGAATCCAGTCCCTCTCCTGTCACTGTGACAGGATCGAGACGTGAGCGAACACCGGTATGTGTTCGCTCACCTCCCGATCTACTGAGCCGACCTGTGACAGTCTCATTGTCACAGGTCGGCTAGAACTATGAGGTGAGTGAAAAGCACTCACCTCATAGTTCTCCTTTAAGGACTGGTAAGCTGATGTAATATATTACATTCCTACTTTTGAGTTTAGATACACTTTAACAAACATTTAACCGTTGCTGGGGGGAACTGAACTGCACAAGTAATGTATACAGCTTTGATACAGTCAGTGTGTAGAAATGTCTATTCCTTTACAGAAATTATTATTTGTCATTTATTTTTTATTTTGCTGTGTAGTCAATTTCAGCCATTTCTGGTTAAAACAGACGTAGGTTTCGCAGCAGGCAGAAATTTGGCATTGTAGTTGAAGGGTTCATGGAATACAGGTGAAACTCGAATAATTAGAATATTGTGCAAAAGTTCATTTATTTCACTAATGCAACTTAAAAGGTGAAACTAATATATGAGATAGACTCATTACATGCAAAGCAAGATAATTCAAGCCGTGATTTGTCATAATTTTGATGATTATGGCTTACAGCTCATGAAAACCCAGATCCACAATCTCAGAAATTTTTTGGCAGTGTGGGAAGGTGCCAAGTGCTGCTGGAAAATGAAGTCAGCATCCCCATAGAGATCGTCTGCGGAAGAAAGCATGAAGTGCTCCAAAATCTCCAGGTAGACAGCTAAGTTGCATTAGTGAAATAAATGAACTTTTGCACGGTATTCTAATTTTTCGAGTTTCACCTGTATATCCAGTCACCAAACCACCATTATCTCAGATATGTTGACATGTAATAAGGTGGGAAACGTTTACATTCTGCACTCATCTGTATCATCTCTATTAAAAGCGTTCAGCAATCAGTAAGTATTGTGAAGCCAAAGCTGATCTGTGCCAAAAAACAACTGAGCAGATCTGTCCTTGCAGCTGCTCTCATGCAGTCCTGGAAGAGATGATGTGCAGCGATGGGGGGCCGTGTCCTCCATTTGTCCAATTAATTAAATTAATCCTCACATGTCACAATATACAGCAACAGAATAATTCCCTACAAGAGCAGTGCAGTCCATTAGTATAAAGCAGTCCATGAGCTCCAGTCCAGTGATGTTTCCTAGGCTGACACCAAGTCATCAGCCTGCTGCAGGCTGGAGGAAGCAAAATGTACTTACACATTTTACACTGGATTACACTATAGCATTGCGATAAAGGCAGGGTTTCCTTGTGTTTAATGCACGCTATAGCACAGTGCAATACACTGCATTCTAGGGATGCTGGTGCGTTGCAATTCATTCTGAATGACACGGAAATGCTCCTCCCAGCAGGCATTGCAGTACTGTGTGGTAATGAAAAATACAATGCACACTATTTTTTTTCCACCACAACGCACACTATTGTGGTACCCTACATTGCAGCACAGCACATGCCAGAGGGTGCAGGTGTGGCAAAACAATGCACCTTGCATGCAGTGGATTGTGCAATGCACTGCATGCAAGGTGCGTTTTGTTGCCCTAATGGAGCCTATTTGTACAGTAATAAATGTAACATTCACCAAGCATTCATTGCGGGTGACTCAATCACTGTCATTTAAAACACGGCGACATCGACAAGATCACTTGTACAAAACAAGCGGCGGCTTCCCTGCTGTACATTTAGCTCTGCTTGCCCAAAGCAGGGCTAAATGTAGAAAACAACTACCCGCCTGGCGCCGGAACTGCATGTCCCGGGCATTGGGAAATATGAATTCCACACCCCTGCTGCCCCTCTACTCCCTGCTGCGCCAAGGCCGGGCCTTGGTTGGCCTTGTGGGAAATCGGCCCTGGTGATAGACCAGGAAAAGAGGGAAAGAGACATGACCGCAGCTCTGGAGCCTATGAGATCTGTAGCGCTTACATACGCTTACATACATAGCGGCTGGAAGTATTTTGGGAGCTACTAATCCTGGCAGGTAAATTAACTTGATTTTAACATGCTGAAGATGGAGGTATGCAGCTGAAGCCAAGGCATGCTTACTGCTCAGAACATGGTAAGGTTATCATGTCCGTAGATAAGCTTTAAGTCCACTTACAGATGGTGTTAACTCTGCAATAACATCAATACCCCAAAGTACACTGCCTGTCCAAAAAAAGTCACACACCCTAATATTTCCTTGGACCGCCTTTTGCTTTGATTACGGCACACATTTGCCATGGCATTGTTTCCATAAGCTTATGCAATGTCACAACATTTATTTCCATTCATAGTTGCAATCATTTTTCAACAACATCTTATAGTTACTGTATGATGGGGGAGTCGGACCACTGCGTAAAGTCTTCTCCAGCATATCCCAAAGACTTTCAATGGGGTTAAGGTCTGGATTCTGTGGTGGCCAATCCATGTGTGAAAATGATGTCTGTGAAAATGATGTCTCATGAACCATTCTTTCACAATGTGAGCCCGATGAATCCTGACATTGTCATCTTGGAATATGCCCTTGCCATCCTGGAAGAAAAAATCAATTGATGGAAAATCCTGGTCATTCAGTATATTCACGTAGGCAGCAGACCTCGTTTTTTGGGCACATAATGTTGCTGAACATAGACCTATTATCCAATGGAAGGCTGCAATGTATTTGCTTAGCTAAATCCAGATGGTGACTTTTTTTGGACAGGCTGTGTGTGTTATTGCAGGCCAGCCTCAAATACAAATGGTGCACATATTGCTCCATAGACAATCTCTATTGTAATCTCATAACAAATATCCACAATTCTGTCACATCAGAAATCCATACAGGAGCCCAATAAAAAGCTTGGGGTGGTTTATCATATGACATTATGTTACTTATCTGACACCCTGAATAATAACACTGGATCTACATCGTCCTCTCTTCTAAGATATGTTATTAGTTCAGGAATGAGAAAAGAGGCTGCTGATGAATGGTTACCCCCAGATAAGCTGACACCGGTGTGAATCAGGACTCCACTATCGCTCTGCTCAGGCCAAAAGGTAATGTTCGTGTATAGGAGCCCACCGGTCCACAGAGATACCCGAGAAAGCTCAAATCACGCCCTCTTAAAGTGAAAGTCCAACTTTTGTCCAGTCTTTTTTTTAATCTGCCATTCTACAGTAAATATAAATGTTAATACAATTACAATGATATGTTATTAACATGTTTAAATAAAATGTTATAGCTGTTACCAGAATAGAAGGTGTGTGGAAAATTCCCAATGAAGACACCCAATACACTCACAGCTGTCAAAAGTTGGATTTTCGCTGATTTTGGGGTGCTGTAAAACTTTGTAGTGTATTTCTTTGACAGGAAGTGAGGGGAAAACAGTGATAATAACCCAACAAAGGTTCTGAGGGCTCATTCACATTATATGCAGTCACTGGCGTCTTTCAGCAACTGAACAACACCAGTCACTACTAAACAATTATTTTGTATGTGTCATGTCCACACCACAACCTGTGTGATGTGTAGTGCACTATGCAGACATGCTGCATTTTTACAGCACATTAGACAGGACCACAAGGCACTGCACCACAGCTCAGTACACCACGTTGCTGTGCAGGAACCTTAATTAATGTACAGTTTGTACACTCCAAATAAAGTAACAAAATAAACAACTAATGGCAGCCTTCCGCTGTCACATCTCACTAGCCCATCCACTGTAATGAAGACTTTTAGCATGGCAGACTTGTGTGAACGAGCCTTGACACTTAGGCTCTATTCACACGTGGACTTCTGGGATTCCTGCAACACGAAACCAAGGGTTCCTGGGGCCGCAGGAATCCCAGGTGTCCCATTCAGATGCATCCACTGTTTCCATTGAAGTAAATGACAGGGTCCACATCTCTCAGTAGAAGTCATACCATGTACGATTACATGCGGTTTGAAATGGATGATTGTCCCTGGATGCAGGATAGATGCGTCCAGCGACAGCTGTCTATCCCAAACCACATGTAAACATACATGCGGACTGCCGATGACAGAATCGGCCACTCTCGCCCTGTTGATAACTTCAATGGCTTCAGTGGCTGCATCTGAATGGGGCACATAGGATCCGTAGGTTCTTGCAGCAGGAATCCCAGAATGCCCCATGTGAATGGGGCTCTACACACTCTATCCAAAACCTGAGCAAAAAAAAAGGTTTGGCTGGGGTCTCACGTGAACTTAAAGCCACGGTGTTCAGAATCTGTTATTATGTAAGTGTACTGGCAATATTTGTCCTGACTGGAATATTCCATCAAGTGCTTTAACTACTATAGATTTTTTTTAGTGTATTTCACAAATGTCACAGCAGATACTAGAATGAAATAATGATGCTATGCTAGGGATATGCTCCAACTATCAATATTTAAGAAATTAAGATAGCGGGATCATTAGAGTTGCTCTGCATGATATCATTAATTCATATGAAGCTCCTTTTTAATGAGCAATAAAGTTTCCATTTTTGCTCGAAATAATTGGAATTAATAATTAGAATTGCCGTTCCATTAATTAGGTTACACTGATAGCAAATAGATGGAAATGGTCAAGTTAAGGCCCAGAGGTATTTTCTGCATGTAATGTTTTTGAAATGTATTGTGGTGTATAGGTGGTATAGTAGACTCACTGTCACTGGAGGTTTTCAGCAGAAAACTCAGCATAGATGAAGAGATTTGTGGGCCCAAATCTTACACAAATCACATCTTTTTTAGCCTTAGAGATTTAGAATTCACCATTTCAGGAAACTTAATTTGTTCTACAGAAACTCCATGGGCTCCAATTGTGTTTGCATTGGCATAACCTAACATGCTGGGCCCTATATTTTATTTTATTCTTTTCACAGTATTTTTCTCTGCTACTTGAGGTCCTCAGTGTGATGGCCAACGTTATTCAACCCACTTCTTCTGAGCCCAGGTCATCACACAGGAATTGCATGAGGCTGATACCAGACCAGATACAGTTACTTAGTCTGCTTAGATTAAAAAAATACATGAAATGATATATTAAAGTGACACTATACTCAGGGGTAAAATCTTAAAAAGTGCCTTAAAGTGACATTAAAGGCAAAAAATGTCTTCCCTCCCCCCAATGTTAATGTCAGCACTTACCTTTCCTGATGTTTTCATCTGTCCCTCCAGCGGTGCGGCGGCTCTCCGATCCAGTGCTGACTCCTCTCTGCTTGCAGGCACTTCCTGTACCACGGTGTCTGCATGCGGGTGCATGCGTCCATAGACTTACCTTGCGTCTCTGCTCGTGTCCCGGCCGAAAATCTGAACTGTGCACGCGCCTGCCCCAAGATGTTTTGCGGCTGCCCGAGCAGTTTTGTTTTCTCGGATGGGAGCGCGCAGCGAAGACGGGGTAAGTGTAAACTGCTGTTAAAGCGTTTAAAAAAAATAATAATTTTGCATATATCTATTGCTTGCTAGCTACACAAATAAGATACATTTGTGTTAATAGTTGAGGTACTTGAATATGCAGTAAAAACGGAGGGTCTAGAAACCCTTTAAGTACTAACAGAAATGTATCTTATTTGTGTAGCATTCGGCTGTAGATCCCCAAATCATCTCTGAATTGGTGCTGACACTGTCCTTCCTTCTGGAGGGTGGATACTTTTGTTCCTCATGGTCCCTGTGTGTGTTGTAAAGTAGCCACCACTCAAAGATCACTTCCTTGATAGACTACAATCTAACCTTTATGGCTAGTTCACACCATATGCAGTTGTGATGCAGTCTGTTCAGTTTGACTGCTGCAGCCAAAATGCATCACAATGCTTTCCTATGGGCTTTCTCGTGCTGTATTCACACCATTACAGTCCGTTCAGATGCAGTCAGAAAAAAGTACTACTTGTCCTATTTTAGCTGCATCTAAATGCACCGGAACACATCAAAATGCACGCAAACCCATTAGAACGCACCGGAACGCATACAAAAAACAGAATTGATTGTGGCATCATCCAGGGACATCCAGGGGAAGAAAAAACGCATCTGAATGCATCAAAACGGATCACACTGCAACTGCGCAGACGCACGCAGTTGTGATAAAGTTTCTGGTGTGAACTAACCCTTAGTTAGCTATTTGTATTGAAGTTATAATCTATCAGAGGAGTGAGCTTGGAGTGGTGGCTACTTTACAACACACACAGGGACCATGGGGAACAAAAGTAGCCCCCCTCCAGAAGGAAGGACAGTGTCAGCACAAGTTCAGAGATGATTTGAGGCTCTACAGCCGAGTGATACATAAATAAGATACATTTGTGTTAATAGTTGAGGTACTTGAATGTATTTTTAAGGTTTAACTCCTGAGTTTAGTGTCACTTTAATGATTGTAGAGCTGCATTAATTTGTATATTTTAGATCTGCATAAAGCTTTGCTTTAAAGAACCTAAAGTGACATAAAATACCCTCTTTTTCTCCAGCTCATCTCATTGCCATAAATGAATGTATGCTAAAAGATTCAAAAAAAGAGGGAAACCACTCTTCTGGGATGTGACAGCAGGCAATTAGTAAGGAAATATTTAGACATTTGGTCATGTGATCTTTGCAGAAAGGAAAGAACGGCCAACTCAACTCTCCTACTCCCTTTGGCAGAAGTCACCTGACCATCTGTCATGGCTGCTGATCACTTGTATGGTTGTTGTAGGATTCCAGGACAGTACAGTTTTCCAAAATAAGTATTTTAAGGTTTGTTTTTTTTACAATCAATTTCAAGGCAGCAAAATTGGCTTTCACTTTGGGTCAGTTTTACCAATGGCAAAAAAGAAAATAAAAAACAAAAATGCTTCAAATATTGTTCATAAGCCATCTTATTTTCTGCATATGTATCATTCTGAATGCTTCTAATTAAGCAGTCTGTGAGACCTGCTGAACTTTATCTGCCTCAACACTCTTTGTCTACATTAGTATTTTACCATGAAACTTGGGATTGATCTCACACACATTATTTTAGCTATAACTCTATCTTCACAAACCTTTTCCTGCAACTGTGGCAGACAGAAACATCATGCTCAAGAACATCTATTGGTGCTTCAGCCTCCCCCCCCCCTCCCCTCTAGTAGTCTAAGGTCCTGTGAGTCATCACACCCTTTACAGTGTATTGCACGTGAGGACGCCGAGGGATACATTATCACTGGAGTGGAGGAGGAGACAGGAGTCATCTGTCTAGTACATGCATGAGGAGGTGATGTCCAGGGAGTGTTGTCGTCGCTTTTCTAATGCTGATAATAAACATGTTGGCAGAGACTGCCACATTAGTAGAGACTTCAGTCACAGGACTACACACTGCTTGCACATTACCAGCGACTGCTATGTTATATAAAAAACTTCTGCCACAAGAAGTTGTTTTGTTACAAGATAGACTGATGTGTTACTATTACCACAAGAGATGTCATGTTCTTAGAGACAGCTCTATTACAAGAAACTGTCATGCTACAAAAGACTATCATGTTGCCAGAAACAGCTGTGTTACAATAAACTATCATGATCCCAGAGAATATCATATAACAAGGGACTTTCATAACATAAAACATTGTCATTTATAGTCTGCAACCACACAACAGAGACTGTAGGGGGTCACAGAGTAAAATTATGTCACGATTCTTCTTAGATGTGGGCAGAAAACTATCTATATATTATGACTCCCCACAGCAAATCAATATAGTTTCCAACCGCAAAGTCAATCTCACTTCTGAGATCTGTGCTTTTCTCAAATGGTAACAAGCTAAGTCAGCTAAGGTACAGATCTAAAATTCAAAGTAAATACATTTTTCTTTTTTGTCCAAAATGATTATGCCAATGCTATTAATATGTTATCATTACTGGACCCCTATGCTGCTGGGCACCATAGCACTAGCATGATCTTCTATCTACTTTGATAAGACTTTGATGTCTCCTGGCCACCAAAATGCTGCATCATGATTTGTCAGCATCTGAGACCAGCTGAATCATGAAACAGAAAGAACATTATGTGATTATAAAAGGAGCGCAAGTTTAGTTTATGTATAAAACTTTAAACACATTAATAATTGATTGCATTTGATTAAGTAGCGTAATGAAAAGAAGTTATTCAAAATTCTCTTTTTTGCTGAGCCCTAACTTTAGCAGGGCTAAGAGAGTAGCACTGAACATCATATCCAAACACATTTTAAGTCAATATTTCATTTCTGCTTTCGACTCAAGCAAACATTTAATTTTCTCGTTTTGGGCAGCATTTTCCACAACTCTTCTTTTCTTTGAAAAGATACAGTATTATTAAATACATGATTATTATTATTATTATACAGGATTTATATAGCACCAACAGTTTGCAAAGTGCTTTACACACATAGCAGGATTGTAGGGACCAATCCCACCAATATTTATTACTTTTGGGTATTATCACCAATCTCCTGACGGTTGACCAACCAAACACCTAGAACCCGCAATTTTTAAATCATATCTTTTATTCCTCCACTAAAAGAAACCATACCGCAAATGTAACATCCTTGGGGGAAAAGTATAAAGCTGGTCAGGATTTTGTTCTGCTGTAGTATATGATGGAGCATGAACCTTCAAAAACAAGTCAGCATCGGCAGCCTCTATTTTGCTAGCATGATATGTTCCTTTTAATGAAAAACTTCAGTTTTCACCCTAACCTTAAAGTAGAACTGAAGCCAAAATGTTTTCTTTTTAGTTTTGGAAAGAGTGTTGGAAGGTTATAACACCTGTCAGCTTTTTTTGCCATCTGTGTCTTGTTTGGGAGATTTCCCTTCACTTCCTGTTCGAAAGCAACAGGTGAGCGAAAATCCTTCCAAAGTGAGGACAATCTCTGGTTTTCAGCAGGGTCACCAGAACTAGTGTCCCCATTGAACGTTTTCCTATCTATTTTTGTTTTGGTCACCACCCAAAGTTTGAGATTATCTTTCACTTTTTTCATTCAGTGATAATGGTCATCAGGACAAATAGAGAGCGTGAATCTCCCTAATGTGGACACAGACAGCAATAAAAACCTGACAGGTGATCGAATCCCTTTCTATCCTATCTTCAGGCAATTCCTGCTATAGAGAGACAAGGTTGTATTTCTGTGTCCCAACAATGTCCCTGTGCTGTCACTGTGTCCAAGGCTTCCAATGGACACTTCAAGTGGCATTAAAGTAGTATCAAATGCTCAATCTTTTTTTAAATAATAAATCCATATCGAACAAATATACATTGCCCAACAAAGTATTTCTTTACATTTTTGCCCAAACACAGTCATCATATTTCCAAACAGCTCCAACTCTCTCAGCTAGGCTTCCATGAACTTCTGGTCCAGTATAAGATCACAAAGGAGTTAGAACTCTCCAGCAGTTTTCCACCTACGAGCTCAGAGAAGGAAAGGGGAGGAGGGGAGTCACTTGCCTTGCTGTGTGTTTGTAGAGGCAAACATAGCTTACAAGCACACACAAGGGTGGCTCCAAAGGACCCTGCAAGGGACAGGAGCCACCTTAAAACAGAATGTCAGGACCAGTGCTCAGAAGACTAGCTGCTTCTGCAGGAGGTTAGCATATCTAAACATCAAGGAGGAGCAGCCATTGTAAGTGATTTAATCATCATCTAAAACATCTTAAAAACATTTTGACTTTAAGGTTTACCATGATATACTTTATGAGAAAAGAATGACTTCTTGAACTGTATGTTAATGAGAGGAAACTCAGTCTGCCCCCCCCCCCCCCCTTTGTAAATCTGGCCAAAGGCCTCTTCCAAAGACACATCCAAAAGGCCAGAAATATATTTTACAATTTCTTAAACTTGACTGAAAAAGTGGAAATATACTTTCAAGTGTTAAAATGTATTTGAGAAAAAAAATATTCTTACATGACTGGATATCTCACTGTAGAGTAAAGTCCCAATACACCACGAGGGACAATGAAGGGACCATAAAGGCCAGGGTACATAGGAAAGATTTGAAGGCTAGTCAGTAGCCATTGTAACTTCCTGAAATAAGCTGTGTCTTCTTTTTGCTGGAGTTCCTTTTTATTGTAGACTAATATGTTCTACTCTGTACAACAGATACAATCTCGATGACATAGTATTTCTGAAATAGTTTTCTAATCTTCTTCGATAGTTCCGCATTATTCCTTGCTACCAGTTTTCTAGGATATTGTATATATATAACCACTTAACGTTCAAGCTTTAGTTTGATAAAGATGTGAGTTTGTTTTTTCACTTTCATACATCAACTTAATAGGAAAGCATAACATAAACTGGTGTTTATTGGATGGGAAATAAACATTCGTCTCCAGTACGTACACCCCCAGAGAGATAAATCCTTCCGAGAGGCTGAATCTCTTTCAATTTGTGTTGTCATAAAGCTATCAGATGGATAAGACAACAGCCATCTCCTGCATGATAATTCAGAGGCAGACAGTCGTGGTGAGTCGGGACGTAATGGTGTCATTTGTATCTGGAAGCTTCATTAATCAGCGATTGTGTGTGAAGAATAGCATTTCGGAGGAAACGACTTGGCTTAGGCTACCTATTTAATGCCTATTATGATGCTTGGTTGATCATATGTTAAACAAATAAGGATCTCTCATCTGTTTTTATGAATGTTCATTTTTCGTAAACCATATTTATTATTTACGTTGTTAAGTGAATTTAATTATGTTCCTCCCTTTGCTCCTTGTAAACTTTTCACCTCAGATCTACTCAATGCACCAATGTCTTACTGGCCTGTTGTGTAAAAAATAGTTTTACCCAGAAAATATTTCTCCTTATTGGAGAGGTTTATTTGCATATTTTTCCCAATGGGCTTTGCATGAGGTCTCTGTAATACTCCTCCAGTAAGGTCACTTCTGTGGCACTTCAGATGGAATACAACCTATGTGTGTATGTGATTGGGTGCCTGTATTTATCTTTAACTAACACTTCCCATAACCCTGTATGTAATTTATTAATGTATTCTACTAAGATCTGGAACCATTTTCCCGCATTCACCAATCATATTCAGACATTTAGGTAAGAACACGTTGATAAAGGACAGGATTGACCACGGGTTGATGTTATAAGCCACTAACTGATGCTTTAAAAATATTGTGAGTCATCAACTAATATGACTACATTGTTCTATAACAGAATTTACCCTGCAGTCATTTCTTAATTGGCAAATCTCATGTGTACACACACATTGTCCAATGTCTGAAGCCTCCCAATTTCCCAATTTCCAGTATTCTCCATCCATGAACAGTGCTATTGACTGGACCAGCGTTGAGGGGGGTTGGCATGCTGGACTGGTAGACAGCCAGATTGCTGCTTTGTGTAAGAGAGCTGCAGTCCGACACTTCTATTTGCCACCAGCACAGGGTATTTTAACCCCTCCTGCAGCACACAGCAATAGAAACATGTAAAAGATAGCAAGGGTTCAATTAGTATTTGAACTGGAAACATTGTGCCCAAATCAATTTTCCCGGAATCACTTTGCTTATCCTTAGTTAACGGCAAATACAAGAGATTCAAGAGGTTCTTACACTTCTTCTTGTACATTTCTTGCACTGAAATGGAAAGTGAACAGTCACATCTATTTCCAGGATAACTGAATTAATGACTATGCAACCCAGGTAGGTCTACTAAGGTAGACCCAGGTAGGGACTACTAAAACTTATCACCCAGCTGGCATTTAACCATGCTTTGCTGCTGAGATTGAACATACACTTATCTTGGATTGCAGAGGCATCTGCAGTCACTTTGGCACCCGCTCGACTCTAAGGGTATTTTTCGGTCAGGAGTACAATGGGTACCCTGGATTTTGGACTCCACAAACACGCAGGCACAGCAAGGCAAGACACTCCTCTGCTCCCTGCTTCTGCTCTCTCCCTCCTTACCTTTCCCTTCTCAAAGCAAGAAGATGAACATATGCTGGAGAATTTGCTTGCCCTTGTGATCTTGTACTGGATAGGAAGTTCAGGGATGTAAAGCTGAGAAGTCAGAGCTGTTTGGAAATATGATGACTTTAAGTCCTTGGGCAAAAATGTAAAGAAATATAGTAGGTTCTTGTTTGCAGATGTCGGGGGCTTAGCTCAACTCCCACTGCCAGCAAACTGTAGCACTCAGGTATTAATTTGCCACTGCAAATGTTAAATGGTCAGCTCCGCCAAGAACAAGGAAAGACTTTGAGCTGAGTTATGCCGTGGAGGCATTTGAAAATACTTATTTGAAATGGGCTGCTAAGCACAGCACGAACACAAACACTGTGTGCGTGGCATCGGAAAAACATGTACAACTGGCAGGAAAGATCTATTAGGGTAGCGCACAATCCTGTCATCTCAATTAAAAAAAATGGACACATCATTACTACATATCGGAATTGCAGTTACATTAATTAGATATCTGTTTCGGATCCAAAATTCTTTTTTTTTTTAAATGTCTTCTGTTTCTGATATTAAAAACCAGACAATAGACCAATTTTAATAAATCAGCCAGCCAGTTAATGAGAAGATTTAGCGCAATGAGATAATAATTTTGCAGTTATATAATCACATGTCAAACAATGAATAAGTGAATGCTGCATTATTGAAATGTGCGGGATTGAGCTTGTACTGCCGGAACATTTGTAACCTTCATAACTGGAACAAAGTACGGTAATTACTCTGGGAAGCCTAATCTTTGCTTCTCGTGGCAGAGCCGGTAATAACGCTGTTATCAACCTACATAAAACAAGAAAATAATAATATGCCTAGATGATAATATAGAGATACTCCTTCGGCCACTAAAACTTTATTTACAGTAAAAGTTATAGATTGTTCGATTGTACCCAAGTTACAGAAAGGGTTCCAAGGGGTGGATAAGTGTCACATCGGGCAAAGTGACAGCCTGTGACGTGAGGATGGAAAGCTTTCTGGGCAGTGACCACATCAAGTGGTGTATTCTGGTTTGGGGCTGCCCTAGGCAAGGCAAAACTCGGGCGCCCCCCCTAAATTTACCCCAACCCTTCCTGTTAAATACTTTTTGCGTAACCTGTCAGTCGCTGTATCCAGTGCACACGCTGTATCCAGCTATTGACATGTTCCGCTATTAGCGTAGCAGGAAAGCAGTGGTCTCAGGTGGGCTCTGCAGGGTCTGTGGTGGGATCTGCAGGGTCTCAGGGAGGCTTTGCAGGATCTGTGGTGGGCTCCATAAGGTCTCTGGTGGGCAGAGCCCACCTCAGATCCTGCACGGCCCCCCCTGAGACCCTGCAGAGCCCCCCACAGATCCTGCACAGCCCCACTGAGGCCCTGCAGTCTGCAGGGTCTCAAGGGGACTGTGAAGGATCTGTAATGGGCTCTGCCCACCATAGACCCCGCAGAGCCCACCACAGATCCTGCAAAGCCCCCCCTGACACCGGATAAAGCCCCCCACAGATCCTGCAGAGACCCTGCAGTCTGCAGGATCTCTGGGGGGCTGTGCAGGATCTGTGGTTGGCTTTGCAGGCTGCAGAGCCCCCTACAGATCCTGCAGAGCCCCCCAAAGTGTATTGCATAGCCCACCTGAGACTCTTTGGTGGGCTGTGTAGAATCTATGCCGGGCCCTGCCAGCACAGTTCTCTTACCTGGCACGGGAAACCCAGCCTCCACCACTGCCTGAGTGCTCTATCGTTACATCTTCGACCCCCGATTGGAGCTCGGGCGACGCCTCCCGCCTCTTCCATCGCTGTCCCAGGATTCGATGAGGACTTCTATTGAAACATCTACTCAGGCCCTGCAGATTATTTACCATGTACACCCAGTTACACACCACTGCCCCCCTTCTCTGCAGAGCATTGAACCCACGTACACACCACTTTACTCATACATTGGAAAACATGACACCCAGTTACAGATCGCTTTATTGCTACCCTGCAATGTTATAGCCCACTGCACCCATACCTTGCAGAGCATTGCACCCATTACAGACCACTTCACCCATACCCTCCAGACCATTGCACCCAGTTAATGACCACTTTACCAATGCCCTGCAGACCATTGCACCCACCCAGTTGCAGAGCATCGCATCCCTCGCCCCCCCTGCACCCACCTTGTAGTGTGCCAGCTGCCGGTAGTTGTAGGGCGACTCCCTCTGTAAGATCTTCTTGGTGTCCTGGGTCAGTCGATAGAAGGAAGGTTGCCCCAGCTGCAGCCTCTCGCAGCTCAGCAGGCAGTCGGCCCTCTCCAGCACCAGCTCCTCAAGATGGGACCCCAGGGGCCCGCACTCCTCCCCGCAGCGCAGCCTGGCCCATTGCACCTCC
>NW_017306811.1:709665-781921 GCF_000935625.1 Nanorana parkeri
CCCCGCAGCGCAGCCGGGCTCATTGCACCTCCCACAGGGCCCCCCAGAGCTGGTCCCAGGCCCCGCCTCCTCCGTTGCCGTCTTCAAATCCCCGCCTCCTCGGTCTCCAGCCCGCCTCTTTCATCTCCGCCCCGATCTCCTCTGTCTCCGTCTCCTGCCGCTCCATCCCCGTTATCCTCCTGCTCCCCCACCCACCGCTTCTTCCCCGTTTACATTAGGCAGCCAGGCTGCCGGTTTCGGTGCAGCCCGTCTGCCTAAATGTTTAGGGGGCGGCATTCTTGTCGCCCTCCTGGAGTCTGCCGCCCGAGGCAAACGCCTTGTTTGCCTCGCGGCAGGTACGCCCCTGACCACATCAAGTGAAAAACTGACCCCATGATGTACACAATTGCATGGAACCTCATACATAGCTCATCCACACTGTTATACAAGACAGGGGTAGGCAACCTTGGCACTCCAGCTCTGGTGGGACTGCAAGTCCCATAATGCATTGCAAGACTCTGACAGCCACAGATATGACTACCATAGACAGGAGCCTCTGTAGTTTTACCACAGCAGGAGTGCCAAGGTTGCTTACTCCTGATATAAGGTGACATCAATTGTTTATGTAATTGCTAATTTTGTGTAAATAGCTCCCTTCAAGGTTTTTTTTATATTGGTGTGAACAAATCTTTACTGAATACTAGTGGATCCTGCCAGTTTATGCTCTCTCTGACGACTTCCTTTAACCACTTCAAGACCAGGTGTTTAGACCCCCTTCCTGTCCAGGCCATTTTTCAGTGTTCAGCGCTGCAGTACTTTGACTGACGTTTATTCCATCATGCAACGCTGTTCTGAAATTAATTTATACAATATTTTGGGGACAGATAGAGCTTTCTTTTGGTGGTATTTATTTTATTTTTTTACTATATTCATGAAAAATTATTGCATTTTTTGGGGAAAAAAAGGTTTTTTTTTTCATTATGTTAGGAAACAATGATTATTACCCATATTTTTGGTAAAATATAAAAGACGGGGTCACGTCGGGTAAATAGACACCAAACATGTCATGCTTTAAAATTGCACGCACCCGCGAAATCGCAAAAAACTACCATACCCAAAATTGACCATAGGCGACACTTTAAAAGCTTTTACAGCTCATCAGTTTAGTGTTATCAGTGATTGATGGCCCTAGAACTATTGCTCTCATTCCGACATTCGTGTACCGAGCTCCCTATGAGACCATGTGACCGAGGCCGTATGCTGGTCCCGGGCTCGCACCGGGCACAGCGGAGCCCGGGACCAGCTTGACAGCGGGAGGAGGGGAGCCGGGGAGAGGCGCACATCACGGGACCTCATACAAGCGATCCGCCGATCTTCCCAGTGTGAGCCTCCTCCCATGCGATTAATCCAGCAAAGCCCAGTTTCTAACATCCCCAACCCTGGGTCTATGGAACATGCTGTATATTATTCTCTGGAGCCTAGTTCAAGATATTGGAACAGATAACACTAAACACCAAATTCTACAATGGGGGTGTTGGCTTCCCTCTTTCTTCTTCTCCCTAGCCCCATATTGTTTTCAATCTACAACCATACACCTTCTACCATTTTATAATGTTGCATTACTGCTATCCTGTTATGCATGCATTAAAATTGTAAAACAATACAAAACTGGACTTAAAAAAGTGCAAGGAGCGAAGTGCTAAATACCCCTAGTAAACAATCTGTTGAAGTAACCAATAACCTGAATATGTTGTGCAATAGTCTGGCTACAGGAAAGGTCATTTAACATTTTTCTCATTACAGTTGGGGGGTCCAGTGACAAGGAGAAGAATTTGCCTGACAAACCAGTTATGCTGTGCTGTGCAGTTGTGGTGGTTTTATATAAACAGCGGCAGACTGTCAGATTCAGTTTAAATAACATGTTTCCAGTCAAAGTGCTCGAATAAAATGCAGCAAGAAAACTTCTTTGATCCTTGGCGATGACCCTGTTTGATTGCAGAGGAAAATATGTCTGTTATTACAGACTACATTCTGCTACCAGTTTCTTATCAGAATCTACTGTATGAGCATCCCATAATGCAGAAAACTTCATTTCACCTATTCTGACCTCCACAAGCCAACCGTAAAGAAATCCGACCCAAAGTAAACAGTTAGCTTTAAGTGGAATGTAATGGGTTAAAACAAAATAAAAGTAGACTGAAACCCTAACTGGATGACATTTAGTTTCCTGAAGCCTAAATGTCAGGCTGTGGTACGGACACGGACTAAGTGACCGTTCAGTCAGGACCGCGATTCAGACCTCTGCTTGATGAAAATTTTACTCACCAGACCTGCTTGAATTTTAATTCAGTACCTCTGATCTATAGGGATAACTACAGTTTCTTGTCACTTTGAAATTGTACAGAGATCTAAAAAAGGATAAAAATATGTTTTAAAAACAGTTTTTAGGTAAAATAATTCCTGTTTTGGCTTTGACATAACCATTTCTGTCCACCTGGTTTTTGGACTCAACAAAGCCTTTTGGGAGAACAATTTTTGGGTCCCTCATTCAACTGCTATTAAATTACAAATATTTATTTACTGTAAATAGATATATGCAGATAAAGAGTAGCCTATGAAGTCCATAATATGCACATGGATGCCTGCATGATTCTCCTGCTTCTTACCTACCTTAACATGAGCAGTGACCAGCAATACACCCATGCCCCTTCTTTACTATGGATTTGTCCGCCCCTGAGCCAGACTTTTGATTTATACTGTACAAACACATATTTAATTTGGAGCTATTAAAAAGTATCTATGGTCAAAAACTAACAATAAATATGTAGTTCAATACTGAATTTTCACAAATTCTATCCCACTCCTAATAACCATATTGATCTAGAAGTTTGTGAAATTACCTATTAAAGATGCCCATATGATTTACTTCCTCAATGCATAATTTCCCTCAGCCCTGTGAATATGCACTTGTGTCTCAACTCTCACAGAACCTGCCTTCTGAATTACAACTCAGTGACTGAACATTATCAACATTAACATTATCATAGCTTGCTGGAAGCAGTGCATTATGGGCTATGTAGTCTTAAGAAATCGAGATTGCATCACATCAAGCAGCAGGGAAAGAGATGCAAAGCACACTGGGAATCCAGTAGGTTGGTGAAAGGAATGGGCAGACGGAAGGCAGCACTCACTACATAAACGGGATTTTTTCAAGTAAGCTTTGATTGCATTATCAAAAACAACTCTAGTATGTATTCCTCATACAATTCTGATGTTATAACAGGATAGTGTATGCTGAGACTTTACAACTCCTTTAAGGAAAAATCGATACCAATAGCTCTACTTACTGTGTCCATCAATTTAATGCTATATTTCTTTCAAGGTAATTTAAGAGAGTAATTCAGAGTGTGTTTGCCACAAAAATTATATCCTGGATGTTGTAGATCCATCAGCACCCTATCACACTGGAATTAGAAGTTTGTTCACTTACAGCACTTGTGGGGTATTTCAGTGGACACTGATATGATGGATGGACCTGTAACCATTTCATTTTAGTAATTTGTGCAATACAGATCTTTTCATTCACTATTTGTACGCTATTTATTTATTAATATTTATACCATTGTTCTTATGTATTTATAAATCCTGTTTTTTTGGATATTTGTTTAGCGCTGAATATATATATATATATATATATGTTTTCTAATCTCTTATTGATACAGTGGCTGTTTTTTGTGGGTAGTATAGTTAGTAACCACAAACATAGTTAGTCACCACAAACATATAAAGTTTAGCTAAACCTCCACTGCCACTGCAGCCTGAGAAGTCGGTATTAAGAGCGGTCGACCTCTTTTCGGCCACCATAAATCCCACAAGTTACTTGAGTCCCAATGCGATCCTTATTTCTTTCT
Organism: Nanorana parkeri; assembly: GCF_000935625.1. Lineage (NCBI taxonomy): Eukaryota > Metazoa > Chordata > Amphibia > Anura > Dicroglossidae > Nanorana > Nanorana parkeri. The sequence goes on from NW_017306811.1 coordinate 713,556, forward strand.
ATTGAGTAATACAGCACAGCGTTTTGCTGCCGTGCTGTAATCGATTTGACTTTTAATCAGTAGACGGAAATCTAGATACAGACTCCAGCGCTTTCACCAAATTCACATGAGAAACATGCAGATAAGAATTGTTTGAACACTTGAGTAAAGAATACATAGATTTGGCTGCAGACTGTTTCTTTTGTGACCCAATGTCTACTGTTGATTCAGTGGTCCTCAGTGTCATGTACAGTACTTGTAGAGAAAGATAAAATAAAGCATGAAATTTCTCAGGCCTGGTTATTCTACAAAATGGTACTAATAGAATGTCAGACAGTACATGTATTGTTTGACTCGCCTCTATTTTTGTACATACCAGATTTTGCTCTCTATACAGAGGCCTAATGGCATCATCATACACACATTTGCTCTCTAAGATGCCATGTTATATATCTGAAAGATTTATATCATTAATATTAAGGTCGGAATATTGAACTATCTGAATGATGGCATAGATAAAAATTGTGACTCATCAGGTGAGGCGCTATGTGATGCACACAAGATTTATGTGCCAGTGATAGAATTGCATTTTGTCAAACACCTATTCATATTTCAAATGAGACACGAAAGGACGCGGAAATGAGGGTAATCTCCACATTTCTCTTCTTGGAAAAACATTTAGAGCAAATAAATTGATGTATTGTCGCATCTGCATTTTTGGCTTTAGAAATACATGGGCTGGCTTGTGTGACAGACATACTTTATAAAAAAAAAAACACTATTAGTCATTATTAAACTGTTAACCCATAGAGTGTTGAACTGCACAATGTGTAATTGCAGTGTGTCTAGGAGGCCACATGCATAGAAAATGTTTAACTTCTGTGGGTCAATGGAAACATTTGAAATAATTTTCAGGCGAGCTTTAAAGTAAAGTTGTGATTTTCCAATACAGTATACACATACAGTATACTTACCTTTCCTTTGGCTCTCCCGCTTCTCTGTTCAGCCACCTGGAATGAACGGAAAGCCCTGTGTAAACTGGAAGTCACCAGCTAACATGTGGCTATCGATGGACTACCAATACCGGTATGAAATACCTGATTGGTCCAATGCTGTCACATGGAGCAAGCTGCATGCTCCTCCATACTTGCAAGTACTGGGTATCTCAAAGCACTGAGAGAAGTCTATGCAACACTAAGACAAACATTTTCACTGGAGGCAAGAGCATACCACCCAATTAGACTGTACAATCTATTACATATAGAATTGCACAGAACTCTTAAACATAGGGTCAAATAAGTTATTAAAAATTGTATCTGTGTTCTTATCATGCCACAGAGCCCCAATGTCTATTTTTAAACCAGCACTGACTAGTAGGCTTATTTTCATCCCTGAATGGCTGTGAAAAGAAGCTCCCCCATGGACGGTGATTGATATCCTGCAGATCAACAGAACATTATGTAGTGTAGTGTTGTAGTGCTTTTGTAGCATGACCCACTGTTTGCTTGTCACTGTCATTCCTTAAACTCAACTCCGGGCAGCTGAAAAGAATGACCCTTGCATTGCCCTTCCCCCTAACTCCCCCACACTGCAAGGGTTAATTGTTCGTTAAGTCTAGAAGTAGAGGAATAAACAGCAATACTTTCTTATTTATGGCTACTTTAGGCTTCCTCCACGTTGCATGACTAGTTCCACAAAACTGATTCTCTATGCCACTCCACCAGTCGCAGGCATTCCAAAGTCATCACATACAATGCAGGACCAGCAGCCCCACATTGTACATGAGGATGACAAGAGCCCATCCCCATCCTGGAAGAGCAGCGGAAGCTGGTGGAACACAGAATAAGGCAAGTACGGCTTTTTGTTCTGTTTTTCCTAGACAAAGCAAGAATTTAAGGGGGAGGCCCCCTGCAAAAGTCATTTTTAACTTTTCCCAGAGATCAGCTTCAAGGAGGCCTAAGCCAGACCCTTCCCAACTTGAGCTACAGGTGAATTCTTCTAAGATATTGAATTGATATATGTGCAACAGCCAAATTGTGAAATCTGCATTGTTGTAAATTATGATTGAAATAGATTAGGTAGGGGTATATTTAGGATGTATACTTATGTATTGCAGGCAATTCTTTTGACTGGTGTTATTTAACACACCTATGCTAACTAGGTTTTTATTCTGTAAGTTTATTGACCAGTTGACCATCCAGTTTTGTTGATTGTACACAATGGAACAGCTGTAGATAATTTTGTCAAAACCTGTTTAGTTAACTAACATAAGAGGGGTAATTAGACCAGCCAATCAGAAATCCTTTCAGTGAATGGCACTAAACTGTGTATGAATTCAGAGCATACAGTGGCTAGGAAAAAGATCAGAGTCATGAAGAGAGGCACACAGGTGCATATATAGATAGGAAATATATGCTGGTTGGAGTGGGTCCTTATGAAACCTATGTCATCTGAGGTCTAGATATTTTTTTTGATTATTACTGTTTCTGTTCATCTGTTTCTTCGATCCAATTTAACGCTACTCTCTGGAAAAGAACTGAGGTTGCTTGGATATTTCAGAAGATCATATTTTCACAACGCACATAAATATATATATTTGGGTATTTATATATTTATACACCCGACTATTTGATCACTACATGCAAAAGAAGGGTTGCTTCACAAAGCAGTGTGCAGTAACTCTTAAAAAACAGAATGCAAAAGATTATTTTTGATTGGCTGTGTTACTACACTCATATATTGGTTAAATACACTTGATAGGTAATGGGACCTTCATATGCTTCAGGAAAGTCCCTTAACATCGTCCAAAGTCCAAAAGTTTACTGTTTCCTCCATAAAGGGGACCTTGTCCATTATTTTGTATACTTTCAAATAAGATTATCCTGACAGAAATAAGCCTATGAGTGTATATTAATGTTTTTTTTTTAAAAAGGGGGTCATACCCCAAAACTGTACCCTTTTTCAATAAAAAAGAAGCTTGAACTCGATGGACCTGTGTGTTTATTCAACCTCAAATATTATGTACAAGAATAAAATAATTTGTGCATATACAAACAAAGCAGAAATAAAAGAGTACAGGTATTATAAAAGTTTCAGTTCCAAAAGATGCTGAGTGGAGTTTACATGGTCAGCAACATGGCTCCAGCGTTACCTATTTTCACATAGAGGGTAAGGAGATACGGAGAGGCAACCGTCCTGCAGATTCTTTGCGAGAGTTGATGCCCATTGACATCTTTTAAAGTGTGAGTAATATTTTATTAAAGGAACTTTTTAATCTTAAATGGTTTTATGCTATGGGCTGCTTTATATTTTACCAAAATGGCCATGATGACATGCTGACTGCATGCTTCCAGGGGAAAGATTGAAGTTGAAAGATTGCCTGCAGATTGGGATAGTGAGATCCTCGAATTGAGGCTATTTGTAGGTCTGATCTTAAGGTGAGTGGCCCACTGAGAGGGATGAACAAGGGGGTGGCAGCTGGAAGTGGTGCACGTGTTTAAATTATTGGGTGGTGCACTTGTGGATTTGCTATTTGCACACCGCTTTAATTGATTAGCGCACAGGATATATGGACATTGATTTGCATTATAACATCACCAGTAGGAACTATATGGTGTGAATGTCTTATTTGAAGATTGTCATGCTTTTCTTTTTGGAACACATATTAATTAATGTATTTATTTATAGCGCAGCACATTAATTATTTTATTAGTGAATTATTGATTGAAAGTGTCTGTGCGCTGTTGTGCTGAATAAATGAAGGTAAAGTATTTCTCATTATATTATGTATTGCATTTGTTATTAGTGTGGTTTGTGCACTACTGGTGGAGAGGGATGGAGATCATTACTGAGAGACAAAATGTTTTGGCAAGTAAAATATGTGTGCATTACAACTGTGTATTTAGTTTGGCTGGAGTTTTACTTTAAAGCTCAACCAATCATTTATAACAACGCGATTTAGATGATTACTTTTTTAATCCCTTAAGGACCCTTTCGCTGCCAAGGCCTTTTTTTCGTTATTTGCACACATGATATAAGCCACATTTTAGGCCTGGAAATTACTTCAAAACCCCAAACATTATATATTTTCTGAAAGCCAAGACTCTGTGGAATTAAATGGCAGCAGTTGCAAAATATTAGCGCAACTCTTTGTAAAAAATGCACTTGAATTAAATGTAGTGCCCCAAAGCACAATATATTACCCAATTCTTTCTAAAATATCAAAGATGTGGTTACGACGAGTACATAGAAACCCAACATGACCAGGTTAAAAATTGTGTGTGACTGTGAAATGGCGACAAAACTTGGTACCTCAAAAAGTCCATAGACGACACTTTAAGAGCCCTTACAGGATATAAATTTATAGATACGCGTAAATATTGGCCCTATAATCATTTCTATCACTCTGGCGTGTGCGGCGATACCCAACATGTGTAATACTATCGACGTTTTTGTACATAGGCGTACCCGACGTGTTATTACGTTAATACGCATGTGCACATTTTACATTTATTTTATTTATTATAACCCTTTTTTAACTTTAATTTAATTGCTATCACATAGGGGGGCTTAGAGGTCTCCCATGTGATACCATATTGGTGGTGACAGGTACTCTTTAAGGTGATACTGGGGGTCCAAAAGACCCATAGTGTTACCTTTCCACTTTAAATAAGCTATTGAAGTGCAGATCACACTTCAATAGCTTATAGCCTGGCTTCAGGAGCCAATATATTTTGCAGATGCGATTGGGCTGCCGAGCAGCTGCCCAGATAAATTTTTCACATCACACCACAAATTCAAATTATAGCAAGCTCTGTGAATATTATTTTTTCAAGCCAAAATGATATGTAATTCAGTTCAGCAAATTTTACTTTACTCCACAAGCATGAAAATCCTGGTTCAGCTATACCGCGTCTTGGATCCTCCCTGGTAATTGGGCCAAGGTGACGATGCTAACTCAGTAAACTGTAGCTGTGCTGACTTTGATTACCCAATCATATGCAGATAAAATGAATAAACATGAATTTGCTTTTTATAGGATTGGATAATTAAAGTAAACCTGCACTTCAAGTGAAACTAAACTCGAGGAGTTAAACCTTAAAAATGCTTTCAAGTATTTAACTATTAACGAAACCGTATCTTATTTGTGTATCACTCGGCTGTAGATCCTCAAATCATCTCTGAATTTGTGCCTTCTCCTTCTAGAGGGTGGCTACTTTTCTACCCCGAAGGTCCCAAGCTCGCACCTCTGATGGACTACAATCTTACATTTAGAGGGTTATTCAAAAAGCTGCCAAAGGCAGCCCTGTGAATGACCGACCCGAAGTGAGCCGAACGCAGTTCGGCTATTCACTTCAGGCTTGTACGGCTGATTTCAGCCGTACACCGAAGGAAATGAGCCATACATCGGCTTGCTGCCACTGGCTTCGCCTCGGCCAAACATGCTCAGCATGTTCGGCCGACCTGAAGTGCAGAAGGAGTTTGACTCAGCCGATTCAACATCTGGATATGCTGAGCCCAACCTCCGGCAGGCTACTCGCTGCTGTTCGGCCTATTCTCATAGATGCCGAACAGCAGTGAGTGAATAGCCGAATGCCGCCGAAAACAGAAAATAGAAAACCAGTTAAAAAAGTAGAAGAAAAAAAAAGAAGAAAACGATTGGGCAGACCTAGCAGTGACAGCTTGCTGCGCCCAACTGTTTTCTATTGGCCGGGACCAGCTGTCATAACTATGAGAACTTAGCGGGGCTTGCGGTGATATCAAAGCTGGTTCCACTAAGCTCTCATCGTAATGACAGATCAGCGTCCCCTAGTTACCTAGTAACCAGGGGACACTGTTCTGTCATTACGATGAGAGCTTAGCAGACCCGGCTTTAATATCACCACCGGCCCCGCTAAGCTCTCATGACAGTTCAGCGTGCCCTGGTCACTAGGTTAATCTAGTTGATCTGTTAATGCAAGTGGCCGGAGCCAGCTGTCATCTCACGCCGGCCATTCGGCCAGCTTCGGATTTCCCCTCGGCTCAGTCGAGGCGAAGCATATGCCTTCAGCTCGACCGAGCCGCCTGACCAACTTCGGGAGCTGTACGGGCTATAGCAAATTGCCCGTACAGCAGCCCTTCGGTTCTACTGAACCGAAGGGCTCCCGTAACCGAAGCTAGCCGAAGGATCAGCCGAAGCTACGGCTGGATCCTTCGGCAGCTTTGTGAATAACCCTCTTAGTTTACTAATTTTTAATGTGATTGGATTCCATCACAAGAGTGAGCTTGGGGTGGTGGCTACTTTACAACACACACAGGGAACATGGGGATCAAAAGTAGCCCCCCTCCAGAAGGAAGGCCAGCATCAGCATGAATTCAGAGATGATTTGATGATCTACAGCTGAATGATACACAAATACGCAAAATTTTTGTTAATAGTTAAGGTACTTAAATCCATTTTTTATATTTAACTCTGGAGTTTAGTGTCCCTTTAATTTCATGAATGAAATTACTTCTTTAGTAAATCAGCCTCATTGTCTGTGCTGAAGATAGAGAATTGACATAGAAAGCTGCCTAAATCATGCCTAAAATAAAGTTTCATCAAATGCTAAAACAGATATCCTGTGTTTGTTCGACTGCAATTCATATTTCCATCTCACTATAACTCGCTGCAGTCATATAGTGCTCCCTTCAGTTTATAAATACATAAAGAGCAGCTTTAGGTCTCATTCAAATGAAAGATTTAGCATGGCAGGTGAAGCTCATTGGCCAGCACATTGACGAGCAGATATATGACAGCTTCATTCATCTCTCTCATGACTGAGACTGTCACAACATGAAGCTCAGCTCAGCGCTGCAGCGGAATCCAGCGAGCCAAGACATTTGAAATACATCCTTGTAAGTGCTGAAATGTATGAATGACATCTACAGTTATCATGCAGATAAAAAAGAAGCCTTTTACAAAGTCCTAAATGTGAGCAGAGCCTGTTAGCAGAGACCCAAGATAACTGACTCAGCCTAGCAAGTGTTGGAAATTGTATGCATTTAATGGGGGTCTATTGAGAAACTTTAAGTTGAGGTCCAAAAATAATAGCGCCCAGTGCCTATAATTACCTTTTACTGCTGCCCCCCTCTACACTCATCTCTGCTACAACCCAAGGGAGATTTCCCAGATTGTATGGATTTCCAAAGAACACATGAGACAATATATATACACACATGGGACAATATATATATGCACATGAGACAATATATATATGACAGAGATGGTTGTCGGTTGCAATGATCTGTTTGGTTTTTTAAAAAAATCTAAAACTTGTTAAAAATGGCTACAATTATAATTTCTATGGCCAAAATAATTATGTTACATGGGCAGTTTTAAAGTCCCCTATTGCAGGAATATGGGAAAGAGGGATCCAATGCTAACAGAACTTCATGTAGCACTTCTGGAAATTGATCAATTAGTTCCATGCTCGTGTACCAGAGGGAGGCCGTTTTTATTAATTCCTACACTAAGGGGAGAGAGAGAGAGCGAGAGAGAGTGAGCGAGAGATAGATAGAGAGAGAGAGAGAGAGAGAGAGAGAAAGAACAATGGTCAACAGGGAAATGTGTTGGCTGCCATTGTATGCCTCTCCAGAAGATGCCCGTTGCCCGACTTCAATATTCTTGAGTCACTAGCCCAGAACAAGCCTGCAGCAAATTGAATTTGAAGTAAAGCAATAATTCCTTAGATATATTGTTCTAGCTCAATTCTGCAGACAAAGCATTGATATGGCAACCAGGCAACCAGCATGTTCCGAAGAAGAGACTAACTACATATTTTTTCTTATAGCAGATGCACACGAAGAACAGTCACCTAGCATCACCAAAATGTATGGCAATGCCTCTAATGCAGGGGCAGGCAACCTTAGCACTCCAACGCTTTGGGAGTCATGCCTGTAGTTGTCAGTCTTTCAATGCCTCATGGGACTTGTAGTTTATGTAATGTGACCCACTCCATTAGAAAACACTCCTCCTGATCATCTGTCTGCCTTTTTGATTACATTCAACTGCCATCTCAACAAGATTGCATTGACTAAGCTCAAGAGATTAAAATCAGAAAAGAGAAGATTGATGATCCACATGTTTTGTTCTTCCCGGAGTGGGTCATGTTGTGGGATATAAATTGCTACAGAACCACAGGTGCACTTTAGAATCATGACATTCATATCAAAACAAGATGGAAATACGCCATAAGTGGTACATTTTCACAGTTTATACCGTTGGTTTAACATCCTTGTTTAATTAGCAGGGGTTAGCGAGAACAGCTGCCAGACAAGCACTCTATCCCGGGAGCAAGTAACAGACCGAATACACACCTGTGCTCTCTCTAATAGCAGACACTGGAGGAGGTAGCTCTGTGAATGGAGATGAACCATCTACAGACTGAAAAGGGATGACCATTATAATGATAGGAAAAACACAAAGAACTTTCTTTGCTCCAGGCAAATTGAGATTCCAAAATAAGTAAGAAAGCCTGCTTGTGACACACCTGGCAACCTTTATTGCTGTTGTCCTATGATGACTCATGCTTGATGCATTTTGCCAATACACTAGAGAAGAACCAAAATGACAGACTACTAAAAGCACCAGAAAATCCAGCATTAGACATTACTGATATACAAAGCAATTAATAACATTTTGCAGACACAGAACTATAAATTTAAACAGCTTAAAAGGAACTCCAGTTTGGCCCAAAAATAAATACTGACACTGCCCAGGGGCTATAATAAATTATATTACTATAAGCAGACCCTTACTCTAAAAAATGTTTCTAACCTACTGCAACCTCCCTCTACTATTTGAAAAGAAATGTATTTTTTTTGCCTTTTTTTCTACTCTTGTTTGTTTTCTGTGTTTTATAATGTGTCCTGCTCCTGCAGCCTCCTGGGATATCCCCGTCACATATCTCAGGAGGCTTCAGAAATAAGAAAACAGAGCAGCAGGTGGGCGGAGCTGTGTGCATCATTCGGGGCTGGATGTCTAAACCCGGAAGAGACAGCCAGCTCGTAATGACTGAAAAGGACAAAAGTGGCGGCGTGGGACCCAGGCAGGATCATCTGCATTGCGGATGGCAGTGGGACAAGGCTGGATTTGCTGAGCAGGTGAGTATGTGAATTGAGGACAATGCTGAACAAAAGGTAAGAGGGTTAAAAAAAAATTCTGAGGAGGGGGGGTGATGTTCCTCTTTAACTTCCCTGATGGACCCTCCATCTTCCTGCCCATCAGATGACCAGACCCCTGAAAGCAGCCACCACTGGTCCTGTCCTGTACGTCATGACGTGGAGGGTCCCACCCACATTCCAAGGTAGGAGACAAGAAGACTGGAGCACCGACTACCATGGGGCTGAAGAGTAAGGTATTAATCAACCTGTATTACATTCCCCCTAGTCAAAATGAGCAATGTATCCTCTAAATGTGGATGGGGCTGGCATTATTTATTTTTTAAGTTAGTTGGGAGTATAATTTGTATTTCCACTTTCACCAGTCAATTGGGTTAACACATATTTTATATTTGTTGCATGTTCCCATTTATATTGCATTAGCTCAAAAAAATGCTTCTTGCAGTTTAAATTGCTTTTACTTGGGTTAGGGTTTCTTGGCTTGTTAATGGTTAAAATTTCTATTTGGCCTCTCCATCTTTGTAATGTTATCTGAGGAGTTGTGTGCAGGTTTACATTGTATGTTAATTAAGTTATTCAGAGAATCGCAATCCTCAAATGTCAGTCCTAAGTCTTTTTATGGAGACAGATCACTGTGAGGGTGCTCAGAAAAAGCTTGATTCTGCCATATTGCCTGCTGCAAAAAAAACATCTAATAGGTAAGAAATAGTTTTACAAAATGATTTTTTGCTATGCTGTGTGAATGGGAACATACAGAAAACATATAGAGAGGTTTTCTCAAATTTGACTGCAAAAGTTGAAATACACTTTAAAGTGAAACGGTGAGGATAGTAATATGGAAGCGGCAATTGCTGACACAGTACCAGATGTAGGAGAACACCATTGTGGACCCTGACACAGACCCTCCAACATGACACATTCCATTAGGTACCAAGCCCTACTCCTGATCCTCTCGGCCTTTCTGATTATGTTCACCTGATATTTAAAGTCTATCTCTGGGGGGAAAATACCCTTGCAGCAGGCCTCCAACTGCTGGAGAGCAGAGGAAAAGAGGCTGAAGGCACTGGTCTGGGAGCCTGCAGGATCAGATAAGTACTTTACACAGCACCCCTAGGCATTAACAAGTAGTTAACACTTGCAGTGTTAAGCCTTGCAGTGGAGCAAGGGGGTAGTATTTTTTCCTGGAGATAGACTTTAGGCAAACCATTCAAAAAAGCATTAATTGAGCTCAGGAGACAGTAATTAGAAAGACAGAGAGATACTCAGGAGAAGAGTGTTTTGCACGTATTTGAGTAGGTCATGTTGGAGGACCACACATTATTCTCAGTATATGTAGTGCTGAAATGGTGCAGGGCTACAGAAAATCCAAAAATGCTTCTTCTACTGTTACAGATCAAATGCTTTTGTCCTGGACTTTGTAAGCACCTAGGCAGGAAACACAGCATGCTGGCCGCTGGGGCCAGCTGTAGGGCTGCATTTTAAGTACCAAAGCAATACAGCCCTCAAGTTATATGCTGGGTACAAGGATAGAAACAACACTGCTACTATTTATAGTAATACAAATAATGTTTGACACACATACCTTTATTCATACATTTATGGTGTTTTATATCCTATGTTCAATCTCCATTTAAGACCACATAAATACATTTCTATTTAAAGAACGGGGATGGAACTGTAATGCTTTTATTATGCAATTAACCAAGTGACAAACACACTGCATGGTCAATACATCATCACACAAATATGTGCAGTATATAACCTTAAGCCTGCCTTAGGCAAAAGATGGTGCAATAGTCTGCACAAAATCAAAGCAATGTAGTAAAATACCAAATATCGCAAGTTTGGTACGTATACATATTTGTGGACATACGTATGTAAAATAGCTGAAAACAATTTTTACAAGTAACATTTTCTTATACTTTTAGGTTTAGTGGTTTGGTGTGTGTGTGTCTGTGTGCTTTTTTTGGCCATCACAAGTGAAATGTGGAACACTAATTAACAGCATCTTTTTTTGTAATGCAAACTGTGAAAATTGTGCATGCAAAGTTGCAAATATGTGTTAGTTTTTACATTATCCATATTTTATATCATCCATATGCCATCTTGCCTAGTCTGTTCCTCAGCATTAGAGGGAGTTGATGAAGGATCTGAGGGAAGTGATTACATTCCCTCACTGAAAGTGGAAAGGTTTTTTTTTTGTAATCCTTTGCCAGGATCGAGTGCCCAAAAATACAGCTGTGAACAAAGTAGAAGCAAGAACACAGTATAGGACTGGGAGCAGTCACACTCTCCTGTGAAGTGATGGCCTCTGCCCCCTTATGAAAATTCAGGAGCATAATGACATACCAACTGGTAGGTTGAAAAGACTATGACCTCTGGGCTGTACAGCCTGCAGAGCTAAAGCCAAGAGGTCATATAGAACTCAAATCCTGCACTGTGCTTGCACAACATCTGGGGGACCTTCCAGAAATGCCTTCCAGTGAGTGTGCATGCCTTCCTTATTTTTAACAAAAAAACCCTTTAGTTCTGCTTTAAATCCACGTATTCAGTATTTCAGCACCATGGACAGTTTCAGAAACTAATAATATGGTTTACTAATGATTTATTCAATGTAGTATGCTTTTTTATTTTATATTGTTTCCATTTTATTTTGCACACATCTTAATGTATTAAAATTAGAGAGGACATTCTTTTTAACCTCTTCAGTCTCTGAGTCTTCCCCTCTCTCATTTCCCTTCAATTACAGTCATTTTGAAGATAAACAAAATAACTTTGTCTAAACAATTCATAATGTGTGCAGCCCCAGATATTTACCTTATCATATAATTGACACAGTCCGCTGAGCATAAATGTGGTTAGTCCACCTTTTATTTGGGAAAGCCTTTTTCCCATTTCAAAGTTACTTTGCAAGGCACACAGAAAAACATTATCTGTTCACACAAATTGCTAGTGCAACATTAGGATAAGATCATGTCGGGTTTGCATGGACAAAAATTAGTGTGAAGTTGCTATTTTCATAAAACATGGAAACGGAAAATTGTATACTTATTTTCGGTAATTTTCCTTTCCTGGCTCCTTCTCATGTCAGCCTACGATGGGTCAGCTCCGCCCTCCTGACCCGCACAGGACCACCCTCATAGCAGTTAAAAGAGGGTCCCTTACCATAGATCAGAGACTATATCCAGCTCACTCGCGACGGTCAATGGGGGGGAAATATTGCGGCTGACATGAGGAGGAGCCAGGAAAGGAAAATTACCGAAGGTAAGTATACAATTTTCCGTTTTCCTGGCTCCCTCCTCATGTCAGCCGACGATGGGATTTAAAAGCAATATACAAGGGAGGGAAAACCCCCCAATAAATAGGCATACACCAAGCATAACTGCCATATAAATTTAATGAGAAAGAGCAGCCGAAAGAACATCCACTCCCAAAGAGGCTTCAGCCCCAAATCTAACATCCAGCTTATAGTGTCGCATAAACGTGTTCGGCGTGTTCCAGCTTGCCGCTCTGCAGATGGTATCCACCGGCACCCTCGCGTAGGTAGCCCAGGAAGCCGCCATCCCCTTGTGGAATGAGCCTTTAAGCCATGGGGAGGGGGAAAGACCTGCGACCCCGTAAGCCAACGAAATGGCCTTCACGATCCATGATGAAAGAATCCACGGAGGGGCCGCTAAACCCTTCTTCGAGCCGCTGGGAAAAATAAACAAATTCTTGTCCTTCCTAAAAGATGCGGTCCATTGTAAGTATGTGGAGAGATTCATTGTAACTCATCCATCTCTGAGATTCCCGAGGTAGGAAACGTGGACAGCTCAATCTCCCAGAAAAAAACGGCCCAAACGAAACGTCTGGCGCGGCCTGCATCTATCCTGGGGCAGCAATCCCGATTTATCGCCCAATACCCGCTTTATCGCCTCCTCCAGGGTTTTACCGAAAAGGAGTTTTCCCGAAAATGGAATTAGGCAAAGACTCTGCTTGGACGCCGCATCCGCTGGTCCATTGCCTAAGCCACAGAGCTCTTCTGGCCATCACTGAATGCAACATGGCCCTGGCCTCCAACTTAATTTGGTCCACCGCTGCCTCTGCCACGAAATCTGCCGCCAACGGCCCCATTTAAATACGTTGCCAGGCAACAAGAACGCCGCTCGATGCTCCAGCTGCCCGGGAGAAACGGCCCCCCCCCCTTTTCCGGCCGCCAATCACGGAGCTGCCGGGGATGACGTCACACGCCGTGGGAGGAGCCAGCCCTCGTGCAGCGGCGCCATCGCCGCTCTCCTCACACCGCCGATGCTCTCCGCCGGACACAGGCACATCCACTAGCCCACCAGGTATAGAGGACTAAGCAGCTTTTCCTGCCATCATCCTGCCCAGCACCATGGGCGCCCACCATAAGGCAGTTTTACTGCCAGACCGGCGGCCATCCGTCCAGGAGAGGCTGAACCTGGACGGGACAATCTCTGACCCTTTAAGCCAGATACTTCCTACCTCAAACCTGAAAAACTCCAGCCTAATTATGGCCGGAGCGAGGACAAAAAAAGAACACTGGTCTATGCTCTTTTAACTGCTATGAGGGTGGTCCTGTGGGGGGTCAGGAGGGCGGAGCTGACCCATCGTAGGCTGACATGAGGAGGGAGCCAGGAAATATATATTATATATATATACAGTATATATATATATATATTGTAACAAGGACACTCCACTGCAGTGCAGGTAAGTCAAGCAAAATGCAGTTTATTAAAAAGGGCAAACACAAAGTATCTGGTCATCCACGGGGTAGCCTTCCCCTGTTCACATAAAGGCCAACATTGCATGCACTTTTCATGATAATCTTCCTTCCCCAGCAAATACCGTCCTTAGTTGCTTTCCTCGGCTCCAAGGCTCCCAGCACACCTCAGTGTGACACTCACACTGCTCTCCCAGCAGCGTGTCCCACACTCTGTTTTCTTAGCAGTCTGTACCACAGGTTCTAGGGTCACCGATCTTCCTGACCTCTCCCCTCGTGGGCACTCACTCTGCTCTTTCAGCAGTGCGTCCAACAGGTCCCTTGGGTCACCGACCTTCCTGACCTCTCCCAGCCACCCCTGGCTGTTCCTTGTGCGTCCAGCACGCAACCGAGTTTGTCTGTGTCCGTGTGCTCCCTGCACGCACACACAACTTCAACACTCCTCTGAGCACTCGGCTGGCTTCCTAATGAGGCTGCTCTCAGCCACCTGATCAGCCCAAGCTGATCATTGGCAACACCTGGCCCCAGGACTGGAGATCTCATCCCACCCAGAGCTCTACGAAATCTCCAGAGCTCCAGATCCCAGCTACAATTAGGAAAACCTGGACGAACCTGAAATGCCAGGCTCTTCCTTATAACATGTTTCACATTCTGGACCCTCTCAGCCCCTTTGGCTGAGAGTCCTGGGTGCCAATGTTGCCATGCTATGTTGTGGCATTGCCATGCACTGCCACAATATATATATATATATATAATTTTATTTTTTTACTCTTATTATCAAGAGGTTGCAGAGCAAGGGAAGAAGTCTTCGTAGACCTGATCCAGCTCCCTTCATGGAACTGTGCAGTGACAGTTAATTTAATAACAGCAAATACTGATATGGGAAAGCAATAGATCACCGTTGCAGTGATCTGTTACTGGATACTGGATATGGGAAAGCAATAGATCACCTCTGCCATATCATTATAGCACTTCCTCTTTAAAGAGGAACTCAAGGAATTAAAGTTAATCCTTTCAGTGGGGCTATTAACTGCTTATTTTGGTTTAGTGGTTGGAATAAACAAGATTTACTTATCTGATCCTTAATCCTGCCTTGCTGTTAGAAGGGTCCCCGCAGTGTCTTCTCCGCCGGGCTCCGGTGGTTTAAGCCTTGCTGACATCATCATGTCTAAAGCAGGTCCATTCCCCTGCATCAGACATGAGAACAACAAAAGAAATTCGGTATGTGTTTGCTCACTTCACGATCTATTGAGCCAACCTGTGACAGTTTCATTGTCACAGGTCAGCTAGAACTATGAGGCTGAGTGATTTTCACTCGCCTCATAGTTCTCCTTTAACCATTACAGAGAATAACTGGGTCTTGGGAAACAGACTGATGGCAGAGTTGTTGGTCAGTAAATCTGCACTGGTGGTTATTTTTGTAAGTGAAAAAGTTTATATTTGGCAGCAGATTATGTAAATATCAGCAATAAAAAGGCTGCTTTAAAAAAAAAAAAGCTGCTTCTACAATTGTGTATCAACCCGTGGCAGTGCTATAGTTTGTCACAACCTCTGTCACTATTAGTTTTGCTGGATAGTTTGGTCTGCATGTAAAACTAGAGAAAAACATCAATGAAGTAATGAGATAAAAAAAAATCACTCACTGAACACTATCATGACGTGTTTAACCCACGCAGTCTTAGTTACAGCCCTTTAAATTGTGAATTGCTCATAAAAAAGCTATGCGTGTGGCTGTGCAATATGTAAAATGTGTGCAAGTTGACTGTACAGAATTACAAATCCTTTGGTGAGTAAATCAGAAAATGTTTACTGTATGTACTTCAATGGTGTGAGTATATAGCTGACTGGTGTAAGCCCTACAAATAAAAACAGAAGCACAATGTCTGCCATTCCCTTATTCACAACCTTAGCCTGAGGATTCAATATTATTTCACAGATCTTAAATTACCAATCAGGGTAACTTATAATTTAATAAATATTGTTAAAGTGTAATGAATGTTTATTTACCGTAAATGGCACAGGAGTGTTAATTATAAGAATTTGTATCCAAGTCTACCATCCGTTCATATCTTAGCCATATTGAAGCATACATTACCACACCGTTAATATGAGCAAACCATGAACATTTTATAAGAGTATGTTGTATTTCAGGGTGCACTAGGCTTCATCCACAACAGCATAAGACACATGTTGTTTTTATCATCATGTATTTGGTACACTAAAATTTGCTGCATGCTTCCATTTTATCCATAGCTGAGGTGTTTTGACTGTAAAATATCAATTCATTAACCAGTTTTTTTGGATTTTGGATGTGTCACAGGCACCTGAAAAAGCATTAATACTTGGTGGGTTTGCATACCTTGCCCTTCCTGCTCCACAGTACACAGCATAACAGCAACAGCGCTGTAAAAACGAGTTACAATGTAGCAATGTTATTTTGCTACATTGTAAATACTCTGGTCAGTCAAAGCAGATCAAAGAGGTGATCGATAGGATGCACTGATACCGGTTTTTCGGTATCAAGTGGGAGTACCGATATTTATTTTTCGGTACTTGCCCATATCGAGTACCGGTGCCATCTGCCCCACTAATCAAGAAGTTGGGCGGTGGATCATGACCCTGTCGCCTGGCTTCCTGATTGCCTGTGAAGCTGGTGTTCTAGTGAAAGAACACAGACTTTACCTGCTGAGGCTGCCTGGCTTCCTGACCAATCAGAAAGCCGGGCGGCATGATGTGCCCTCCGGCTTCATGACTGGCGAGGAAGCCAGGCTGCCTACCAACAAGTGAAGCTGACTTACAAGCCAATCAGGAAGCCAAGCGGCACGTCATGACCTGCCTCCCGGCTTCCTGATTGGCTACGAAGCTGGCGTCACTTGTTGCTAGGCAGCGGGACTTCCTGACCAATCCGGTGGCTAGGATGCCAGTCATGATGTGGCGTCTGGCTTCCTGATTGGTTAGGAAGACAGGCTGCTTACCAATAAGTGAAGCTGACTTCCTAGCCAATCAAGAAACCATGTGGCATGTCATGACCTGCCTCCTGGCTTCCTGATTGGTTAGGAAGTTGGCTTCACTTGTTCCTAGGCAGCCTGGCTTCCTGACGAATCAGGAAGCCTGGAGGCAGGTCATTATGTGCCGCCCGGCTTCCTGATTGGTTAGGAAGCCAGGCTGGCTAGCAACAAGTGAAGCTGGCTTCCTAGCCAATCTGGAACCCATGAGGCAGGTCATAACCCACCGCCCGGCTTCCTGATTGGAAAGGAAGCTGAGAGTCATGTCTGTAGCTGTCAGGGTCTTGCAATGCCTCATGGGACTTGTGGTTTCACCGCAACTCGAGTGCCAAGGTTGCCTACCTCTGACCTAGACAAAAAACAAGCAGCTAACCCTTGCAATGCGGGATTAGACCCACTGCAAGGGTTAGTAACATTTTTTTTACCTTCTTTAAATACTTGTATAAGTTTTACCCTTCAAGATCATTTCACTCAGTTGGGCATGGTGAGAACGGCTTTCAGGAGCCCCTTGGCGTGACTACAACACGTGCTGCTCATTCTTGCCTCCTATAACCTTCCTGCTGCCAGGACTGTCCAGAGGGAGACTATTATGAATGGTGTTGAGTATCTCTTTATTTTTACCATTTTAACATTAACTTCATTATACCTTCGAGACATTAAACAAACGTGCTGAGACCCAGGAGCGTGTCTCAAATGTTCCGAGTTCTCTTAGAATCAATATTTAATTTAACTTAAAGAAATATAGTATCATGACTTAAGAGTCAGTTGTATTACAAATGGGCAATTCTGTAATGGAGGATTCCAAGTCACTATCTTAAAAACAATCTAAATAACCAACTATAAATTTTGTCCATGGGGTCCATGTCATCTATAACTCATCATCTTATTTACTGAAAAAAATGAGTATCACATTTTTCCTTGCACATGACTCTGTATATAACTGCAGTGAGAGGTGTCATTATTCCTACTAAATTGCTGTGCAAATGTTGCCCCTATGCATATATATCTAGCAACAGACATTGAGATAGAGAGGCTGGAAATGCAATAACCTGCTCAGCTACTGTTTTCAATGTTTCTTTTCCAGATGCATAAATCACACAATTTTATCAATAAATTGCAGGCACCTTGAAACCGAGTGAAAGTGATTAATTGTAAGAGGATAGTTACAGAATTCTATTTTGTCTCTCTTTTGGATGTGTTCTGTATTAATAATGAAGGTTAAATAGAAAAAAAGGAGGAACATGCTACAATAAGAGAAAAATAAACTGAAATAAGAAAGTGAGTAAAAAACAAAAATAGGTTTGTCCCTAAAATATTTTCTTTCTATGGCTATTAATCAGTTTGGCAGGGCAACAGAAAGAACAATATTACCATGTTCAGCTTGTGGAAAAAACCCAAATAAAGAATAAGATAAATAATATGCAACTAAGATGATGTGAGAAGAATACAATATAATAATAGCCAGATAGGGAGTAGTATACTGTACATGACACTGGGACATCAAAGCTCTATTATATTAAAAAGGGAGGAGCTTAGTGATGAACAAATCAAATTGTGACAAATTAGTATTAAACTCAAACTGTTTCAATAATGAAACTAGATCAAACAAATATAAATTGCCAAGCAAAGTATTTCTTTACATTATTTGCCCAAGCACTCACAGTTATCATGTTTCCAAACAACTGTCTCTGAACTTCCCCTCTAGTATAAGATCACAAGGAACAGAGCAGACTCCAGGAGCCATCCATCTACCAGCTTGGAGAAGGGATGAGGGAGTAGAGGGGGAGTGGGGTTGGGGGAAGGGGAGTAGATTACCTTGCTGTGCCTGTGTTTGTGGAGTCACCCACAGTTTACTTGCACTCACATGGGTGACTCCATAGGAACCTGCAAGGGAAAGGATCCACCCTAAAACAGGATATCAGGATCAGTGCTCGGTTGGCCAGAAGATTTTTAAACATCAAGGAACAGCATCCATTGTAAGTGATTTAATCAGCATTTCAATTAGCTTAAAAAAACATTGACTTTGATATCACTTTAAACCTCAAGAGAGGAGTAACATTTTAAGAGGTTGCAAGCATATTCTATAGGATACAATAGAAACGGCAGAAGCCTTTATGGGAAAAGGGAATATGGCAACTGCATGGCATGACAAATGTTGACACTATTATTGATTGCTCTCTGCTCTGGAATTTCTTTGTACATTAGCTTTAAATTCTGACTTTGCCTATGTGATCGTCATACAAGTTGTCCTCACTTATTCTCCAATGGATTTCAAGACATTTGCTGTGAGATCTGTTAAAGTACAAGTGAGACAAACCGCTGCTAACAGAGTTGAAATCCTTGTGTGTAAAATGTCTACCTTTCAAAAATAAACTGTAAGGGCCCGTAGTGTCGACAATTTGATATTATATATTAGATGTATTAGATGTTAGATGTATTAGATGGTCCAGAGATGTTCTTGAATTTGACGTGCAGTTGACCTCCTTTTGACCTGCTTCAAGCTGACTTTGCATTCCCATAGACTTGAATGGGAATGCAAAACCCATCTAAAGCGAAGAATTTGGGTCCCAATTCTGTTCAACCAGTTTTGTAATCCAGACTTCCATGCTAAACACCATATCAGGCGCTGACCATTCATTTTTCTCCACAGCATTAAAAGCAATGCAGCTTCGTCAAGACTACAATTGGACAGTTAAAGAGCCCAAGCTCATTGGAGGAGACAGTGGTTATCGCTGTATTTTCTCCTGCAATCGGCATGCTCTAATGGTTACATCTACAGCACACAGCAGGGCAATAAAGCATGATTAGTTTACAATGCCACCCCTCCTGCTCCCAGTCTAAATACTAGGGTGTTACCTGTACAAAAATGTATTTATTTTAATAAATGCTTAATTGAATTAAATAGAGGTCTTTCACAACTGCTTACTTACACTTTAGGAAATGCCATTGGCTAGCAAAACACCATCTAATGGTAGAAACTGGTGCTGTGTTTCTAACACAATAACAATAATTCTCTGTGCATGCTCTGCATTCTATTAAATTTGATATAATTAAGCCAACTAAACAACCACAATAAAAAAGGGATAGCAGTGCATTACTACACAAAAGTACTAGTTGTAGATAATGTCGGGTAGACAAGAGCAAGAATTAGATTGACAGCATCTACCTACTACAAATTTTTTTTTTTATGTGATGCAATTATTAAAAAAAATTTACTTTAAAGAATTATTATTATTATTATTCAGGATTTATATAGCATCAACAGTTTGCTCAGCGCTTTACAATATAGGAAAGACATTATAATTACAATACAATTCGAGACAAGATGGTAGGGAGGGCTATGGGGATCACTATATATATAATGGAAATTGTTCTACAGAACGTAGAAGGATGGTTTCCATATCATTGCTCGAATGTGCTATCTTAAAGGATCAGCCAGGAGTGAATCTATGACCAAAGATCACCCATTCAATCCTTTGCTAAATTTGAATCCTGATAAAGGAGATGATTTTAAATTGGCTACTATGCCAAAACTAAGAGTAGATGGTGACTCTTCAACCCGTCCCATCAGGACTAGAAGTGATGGCGGTACTTTGATTTGGGAGTGCACTATAATCACCCTTTGATTTCTCTGCCTCTTTCATATCATGTATGTAAATTAAAATTTTTAGGTAACAGAGTCTTTTATTTGTCTTTTAATAAATCCTAAGCAAATTGGATATTTTATACAGAAGTATTTTTCAGCTTCGCATTTATCTGCTATAAATCTGCATATTCATTATTGTTTTGCTGCTTCCAGGAGATAGAAACATTCTCACATTTCCAGAATATATTTACTTCCCATTTTGCTTTGTGAAGTCAAATTAATTGCATCCCTCTGGACATAAGTAAGTTGTAACTATCATCAGCTGTGCACAAAAATCCCTTCCAACTTCCAGCTGCACGAAGTAACAGCTAAAG
This sequence comes from Nanorana parkeri, assembly GCF_000935625.1. Taxonomy (NCBI): domain Eukaryota; kingdom Metazoa; phylum Chordata; class Amphibia; order Anura; family Dicroglossidae; genus Nanorana; species Nanorana parkeri. The sequence continues at coordinate 734,364 of NW_017306811.1, forward strand.
GGCATAATAAAATAACCAGTCCAAATGCACTGAATGTCTCGTGAATCAACAACACCTCCATTAGAGCAAGATAAGATCCTAGAATCTGAATTGCAAAATATCCTCGAAGACCGTGCTTTAGTTATTGGATATTGTAAAAAAAAACCTCAAGTGCAATATAATTTATTGATAAATATGTTGTAGCTGTGTAAGAAGAAGCGGCATGATCCATTAGTACAGTGATGAAAAGGTATGCTGAAAGCGTAACCAATCAGTATGTAAAAGTGGTAAATAATATATTCCACATATTGTATTTAATTACCTCCCCCATTGTAAAGGGAAGACTACATTCAAATTAAATGTACAATGAATGTCAATTTACATGATCTCAGGTTACATACAATTTAACGATATGCTGAACATTGCTCTCAGCAAATGGCTGTTATTAATCAGCACAGTTTGTGTATGGATGGAATAAGAGTAAGCGTTTATTACTCAATCAAAGTGCACTATGTGTAATGGCTAATAGGTACCATATCATACTACAGCTCTAAAACTTTCTGAATAATGTTTTGTTAATATAATGATGCATCTAAAGTACATACATACATACATACATACATACATACGTAATAATGAATGTATTTTCTATTTTTCCTGTACCTTTCCTTCCTCTCATTTACTTCCTAAAGTGTATGTAAACCTTATTACTGAAATTGTATTCATTTATTCCTCTGTCTATACTGACTGTTGTACATGTTACCTTTGTTTTTGTAAGTTGCAGAATTTGCAGCAAATCCCTGGTGATCCTGTACCCAGTACCCTTCCCCGAGGTTTCTGATCACATGAAGCAGATCCATAGCTCTTAATCAAAGCTACAGGACGCCTTGCCACCCTCCCCCTTTCAACCCTGCTCATCTTAATTGACAGTGGCTCTCTTTCCAGCAGAGATTGCATTGCGGTACACAATGTAGCGGTATGGGACGTGTAGTTTCCCCAATGACATCACGTTGTGACATAACATCACATAATGTTGTGACACTGCCCACCCTCACTCAATGTAACTATGGACTCTAGAAGAGGGTTGGGGGAGCCCATGCGGTCACATGACCCCTCAACACAGGCCCAATGCAATAAAAAGTAAAATGACATTTGCCTTGGTGTGCACTGAGTGAAAATGCTGCATTTGAATGCAGTGAAACGCACTATTACAATGTGTTGCAATACAAAATAAAGCAATTTGATTCTGCTGTAAAAAAAGAGAAAATGTACAGCAAGACAAGTGAATTTAATGCAAGTCAACACATAATAAAAACAATGCATGTGGTGTGAATCTGGGTAGGAAAGGGGTATTGGTATCTTTTAGTCCATCAACAAGGTGAGAGAGTTTCTGCAGCTCAATAAAGGTATCTTCTCAGAGTTGCCAAACTGCACAAGTGCAATTAAACATGACATTATCATGGACCCCAAGATTACAGTTTGGGTTCAGTTTAAGCCGTATCATATTCCAATGGCCCACAGACAGGCAGTAGCTGAGGAGGTACAGAGAATGTTGGAACTAGGGATGACTACAGAGGCCAAAACTGAATGGTGTAGCCCAATAGTCCTGTTTCCCAAACCGGATGGTGCACAGGAGTTATGTAACTAGTGAAATGAATTGTGGTTTTAAAGTTTGATGCCTACCCCATATGTTGGGGGTCTTTGAGTGGTTGAGTCTGGCAAGATTCATAACCACCCTTCACTTTACTAGGAGATATTCTCAGGTGTCATTATTAAAGGAGTAGACAGCATTCGCTACCCCACAGGGCTCTTTCCACTATGTTCAAATGCCCATTGGTCTGCAGGGGGCTCCTGATACTTCTACTACTTCTGCATCCAATGTCTTCTTTCCTCAGCAGCCACTGATGATGTAAGTCCTACACATGTACTTTAGAATAATATTATTTAGGCACATGGCTCCTATGCTCATGTTTTACCATCTCTCGTCTACGAAATAACTCTACCTGCTAGCATATTTTTTGTGGAAATAAAGACTTAAAATAAAAATTTGCCTGCAGGTAGGGTCTTTTGGTGGAAGAGAATTTATGGGGTCTATTTATTACCAAATCTGTGGAGCTATTTGCCCTACAAATCTTTCTGACAGTTTTTTTCTGTGCAAACAGATGCAAAAACCAATGTTCTATGATATCTTTACTTTTCAGGTCAAATGTATGTACTATAATACTACATTTTGGCCACTAGATGGAGCTAAGGAGGATAGTCCATAGACCACGTTACTGATAACTGTCAGCACAAGCAGAGAGCACACAAAGTTATATCTAACAAGATGTCTGACAAGATCAAAATGTATTATTTTGGACTTATCAAACAGATATAACAAAATGCTTCCAATGGCATATGTAACAGAACAAAAGAGATCAAAAAAGAGAAGTACATTGTTAGGGTGTACATACACTTTACCATCTGACCAAAATGGCCTATGCTTATCTGTGTGTGTGTCTGTGTGTCATTGTGTGTCTATGTGTGTCTGTGTGTGTATGTGTTTGTATAGCAGACAGTGTAGCTTCAGTCGAATACAACAAAACTGTTTATTTATGTGAATTGCTTTTTAGAAGATAAAACCTGATATGTGTCTTTAGGTTTCTCCCCACTTTTTCTGCAAAGAACAGTGATGATGACCACAAGGTAACCAATTAGGTTTCAGCAACCTGAAATGAAAACAATGAAAGTTGACTCCTGAATAACTTATATGGGTTTACACATTTTGCATATTGCCACATTAAATAAGTTCCTCTCAGACTGTTTCACACTTATTAGCTTTTAGTTTGTGTTGAGCGAATTCCAAACAAGCCGCTCCAAATGGAGAATAGACTTCGGAGTGATTTTTTAATGACATTTTTTAAAGTGTAGACCCCACCTGATTTAAAAAACATCAGCAGTCTTTTTTCTTGAAGTAAATATATAACTATAAAATTTTGTTTAAGTTTTAAATAGAGTAGGGAAGAGTTAAACCCCAGTCTATTTATTTTTGCAGTCTTTGGGGAGATTTCTCACCAATGCCTGTCCTGGAGGCAGTGAACAGGAAGTGAAAGGAAATCTCTACTAATTAAACAGAATGCCCCTCTCTTAGACAGTTGGCACTGGAACAGGTGTCCATATAGGTAGATTTACCCTCATTTCTTATTCTGATGACAACCCTAAAATTTTAGATTTTTACAAAATGCTATACATACGCTTTATTCAGAAAACCAAACCATTCAAGGTCCTGTTTTGTCCTACAGGGCTTCCTCAGTGGGAGCACAGGTCAGTATGGAAAGACCTGGTACTCTAGTTGTAAGATCCTCACAGTACTATAGCACCATTTTGAGATCATCCCAGTACTACAATGTGATGAGAAGGGTGAAATATATCTTTTTTTTATAGTAATAAGATCTGCTAAGAGATTAATTACAAAGTTTTTCTTCCAACTGCTGCAGATCAGCAGTGCATAGTGTGGTATATCACAGTACTGCAACACGATTGCAAAATGATATAATGAATTCATAGAAACACTCCTAAATTAGATGCTCAAACTCAAGCATGGTGCAACTGAAATAATATAGCAGATTAGATTTCCTTTATGCCTTTGTATGATGCAAAGATAAGGAAATCTGCTGCAGTTCACTCTGCCAGGTGCAAGATACTGAAAGTAATGGAGAGACATCTTATTCGCTGATTTATTTTGACATTGAAAGTTTAACCTACCCCCAACAACTCTGAAATTAATTTTTATTTATCAGCGCTGGTACAAGAGCAATGTAGATAAAAATCAAATAAGCTCGATTACTGTGCGCCCAGTGTGTCATTTTAATAAAATTGCTATTCTCATCTTGGCTCTCTGAAACATTGACAGGCATCTTTTCAACAACATTAAAGACTTGCAGAGTTAACTGCAGCTTCTGAATGTCATTTAAAGTGTGCGGCTGACAGCTGCTACTTAAGCTCAGTAAAAGTAGATTGTCAGTTTTAGTCTAACGGACCTTCTACTCTCCTTAGCGGCGTTATGTCCCTGCTGGTGACAGTTCTGCCCCCATCTAGCCATACCCTCTTCCAAGAGTGGGCTATTGACATAACCTTCAAAGCATCACCCTCTTCCAGAATTTGGCTGTGGACATCACCTTTTGAGCTATACCCTCCTCCATATTGGACTTAGGATATCACCTGCAGAGCAGCACACTCTGGTAAGATTGGGCTATGGACATCACCTGCAGAGTCACACCCTCTCCTAGTACTGGACTATGCATATCACCTGCAATGTAGAACCCTCTCCTAGGAATGGGCAATAGACATCACCTGCAGAGTCCTTTTATAGGTTTGGTCTATGGACATCCCTGCAGAGCTGCATCCCCTTATAGGACTAGGCTATGTTTATTGTCTACAGAGCTGCACCTTCTTCTATGATTGGGCTATGGACATCACATGCAGAACTGCACCCTCTTCTAGGATTAGGCTATGGACATTACTCGCAGTGTAGGACTTTGCTCCTAGGATTGGGCAAAGGATATCTCTGCAGAGTATCACGCTCTCCTAGGTCTGGGCTATGGACATCACCTGTAGAGCCACACCCTTTTCTAGGATTGGACTATGCACATCACCTGCAGGGTAGAACCCTATCCTAGAATTAGCAATGGACACCACATGCAGAGCAGAACCCTTTTCTAGGATTGGGCTATGGACATCATCTACAGAGCCACACTGTCTCTTAGAATTGAGCTATGGGCATCACCTGCAGAGCCACAACCTCTCCTAGGACTGGGCTATGGACATCAGCTACAGAGCCACATACTCTCCTAGGATTGATCTATGGCCATCACCTGCAGAGCCACAACCTCTACTAGGATTGATCTATGGGCATCACCTGCAGAGCCACCCCCTCTTCCTTGATTCAGCTATGGGCATCACCTGCAGAGCCACAACCTCTCCTAGGACTGGGCTATGGACATCAGCTACAGAGCCACATACTCTCCTAGGATTGATCTATGGCCATCACCTGCAGAGCTACAACCTCTACTAGGATTCATCTATGGGCATCACCTGCAGAGCCACACCCTCTTCTAGGATTCAGCTATGGGCATCACCTGCAGAGCCACAACCTCTACTAGGATTGATCTATGGGCATCACCTGCAGAGCCACACCCTCTTCCTTGATTCAGCTATGGGCATCACCTGCAGAGCTACAACCTCTACTAGGATTCATCTATGGGCATCACCCACAGATCCACACCCTCTTCTAGGATTGATCTATGGGGATCACCTGCAGAGCCACAACTTCTACTAGGATTGATCTATGGGCATCACCTGCAGAGCTACAACCTCTACTAGGATTCATCTATGGGCATCACCCACAGATCCACACCCTCTTCTAGGATTGATCTATGGGGATCACCTGCAGAGCCACAACATCTTTTAGAATTGAGCTATGGGCATCATCTACAGAGCTACCTCCTCTCCTAGGATTGATCTATGGACTTCATCTACAGAGCTACCTCCTCTCTTAGGATTGATCTATGGACTTCATCTACAGAGCTACCTCCTCTCTTAGGATTGATCTATGGACTTCATCTACAGAGCTACCTCCTCTCTTAGGATTGATCTATGGACTTCATCTACAGAGCTACCTCCTCTTCTAGGATTGGACTATGCACATCAGCTACAGAGCTACACCCTCTTCTAGGATTGGGCTACAGGCATCATCTGTAGAATCGGGAGTGTAAAAAAACTTCCAGCAAGCACTTATACCCAACATTGTTTTTTCTGATTTAGCTTTAAATTACCACATTGAATCCTATTATCTTTAAGAGGAAAACAAATGTATTTAATTTGCACAGACAGCCATTATACAATATATGTTAATGTCAACATCATGTTTTTAGAAGTGAGCAACTATAATTTTTTAGTGTCACAACAATTTTAAATATGTCTTTCTTTTATTCATGGCCGAGTTTCAAACAGGATTTGCTAGAATCCTCACCCCCTTGCTGATGTATTTGTTTTACTGCCTCCTCTGGAAGCCATCACAGAACTTGAGGTCAACCTGTTGCATCAAATACGGCACCCCTAGCAATTTCTGTAGGATAATTATCCTGGGAGCTTTACCTAAGACTTCTGAACATCTACTGATATACTGAAGGGGGCATCAATTCTGATTACAATACACGGACTAATCATGTGATTGCAGTATACATTGGATGGATGGATAAGAGGAGATTATTCAACACATTTTCTTACATGTAATGCATTACTGGGTTGTTTTGCAAGCATACAGTATATATAGCACCAACGTCAACCTAATTCAGATGCTACATGAAAACTGATGCAGCATTTCCTTCACCCATGTTGCTGTATTTACTTTTCTTTAACAGTAGATTGAATTTCTGTCATGATACGATCAGAGCGAAGTGTGAGAGCACTGTCATTACTGTCACCAAGTACATAACCATGGAGACTGCAAAAAGACACTTGACCATGTTTAATCTCAATCTCTTCTTGTAAAAGCCAGTGCAGTCGGCAGGACCAGTAATTTGAGCCTTTTATTTTTTGTTATTTTATACCTCTTCCTTGGAAGGTTTCTACATCATTTGTATTGGCTATTATATGGTGTATAAAAAGCCTCCCCACTTCCTATCATCAGCGCTCTTACTGGTAAGATACATGCACAGTGGAAGATGAGGTTGTGCCCTTAACAAAGCACTTTCTGCTATCACAATTTGTCATTAGACACTAGGTTAAAACAAATCATGGGGGGGGGGATTGTTTATGTATTTCCTAGCCTACAGTGCAGAGGGGGACAAGCACACATTAAAGGGAATATGGCCAGGGATTCGTACTACCTGCAGTACCCAGGGCCGGATTTATTCTCTCTGCTGCCCCGAGGCCAGGTTCCTCAATGCACCCCCCTACCTGCCAAAAAGCCTCCTCCCCCGAATGGAGAATGGCAGACCTGCGGGCTGCATACAAAACAAGCAGCAGCTTCTTCCTCGCTGTACATTTAGCTCTGCTTGCCCAAAGCAGGGCTAAATGTAGAAAATAACTACCCGCCCGGCGCCCGGAACTGCATGTCCCTGGCATCGGGAGATAGGAATTCCACACCCCTGCTGCCCCTCTACTCCCTGCTGCCCCAAGGCTGGGCCTTGGTTGGCCTTGTGGGAAATCCGGCCCTGGCAGTACCGCCATACACCATACACTCCCACTGGTACTGTGAGTGTGGCAACTATGTGTTATAAGGGTCAATTCACTAAGTGTCACAAATATATATGTGGTGAGGGTCTAAATCATTACTTATCTTATAAAACAGTGTTGCATCTATTGAATCATTACTGTATCACCACCACAAATGGCTCCTTTTTCTTTTATTCTCAGTAGTGACACTTACAGCCACTTTTCACTGGCCTTAATTTGGCAGAATTTTAAAGGAAACCTATACTGACAATATATAGGGACTGCCACTGCTGAGCTCTGCTTTTGAAAATGCTAGTGTTATATTCAACAGGTGCCAGTCAGGGCTGTCCCTATAATAAGGCAACCTGAGGCTGCTGCCTCAGGCGGCATACCTTTGGGTTATGCGGAGGGGTGGCAGGCAGAGACTGCTGCCCTCTTTCCAGCCAGAGTGTCCCAAGCTCCTAAGAGCTGGACGGGGAGATGTGTAAGCGCAATGCACATGTCCTGTCTCAGCTCTTAGCAACCAGGGATGCTCTGGCCAGCTTCCTGTCAACTCCTGGCAACCATTGATGTCAATGAACTGGGTGGGACACCGGATAGAGATGGATGGTACACCATTATTATTGTATTTTGGTTTTGTGCTGGCCTAGGTAAGCCTAAACTCGGGCACCCCCCACAATCTAAATGTGCCCCTCCCCATCCTGTTTAGGACATTTTGGCAACCTGTCAGTCACTGGATTCAGGGCACACAGGGTCTCAGGAGAGCTGTGCATGGTCTCAGGTGGGCTGTGCAAGGTCTCAGGAGGACTGTGCAGGGTACCTTTCCCTGCATACATGTGTTGCTCCTCTTACCCGTAGCTCGAAGTGCCATTCGTACCAGGATACATTGCAGCCCCCACCCTGCTTCTGGAACATCCCACCATCAGATCACATGCTATGGCCAGCCCCAAGCCACCCGCTGCTTCTCTTCCGCCACCTGTACAAAGCCAGCCGAATCGCATCTCACTGGCCCCTCCCCAATTAGGAGCGGCCGCCTAGTTTGCCTCATTAGGAAGCCTCCGATATTTGATTATGTGCCTCCCAGCCTCGGCCCACTGGTCAAGTGCCCAGTATGACCAAAGGCAGGTCCGGCCCTGTCCGCCTCATTGGTTTGGGACGGCGTTTTCTGCTGACCCCTGGAAAGTGCCACCCTAGGCAAATGGGGTAGATAAACCCCTGTCCCTGGCTCCAGTACTTTCTGATTGGCTGCACCAGAGTAGCCAGGAGTTCTGACTTCACTGCAGCAGCATGCTTGTTGTGGCACTGCGGCTCAGAAGGTATTGTAGCCAGAGGATCACTATAATAGATAAGCAGTTAGCTATCGATGGCACTTTACATAGTGTTTTTATGATTTTCCATTGCAGTGCTTTAACCACCTCAGGGCCGGCCGTTGTAAAAAAACGGCTGGCCGAGAGGTCTCTAGATCTGAGCGGGTGTCTTTAGACATCCGCTCAGACACGCCCCCTCAGACACGCCGAGCGGTGCTCGCGAGCGTGAAATGGCCATTATTTAAGAACAGGCAGCGATGCCTGTTACCATACAAGCGATCGCGTGTCCCCCCTGCAGTTGTCCCGCTGATCCCGGGCTCCACTGTACCCGGTGCGAGCCCAGGATCAGCATGGCGCCTGTGTCACAGGGGATCAGAGGGGGGTCGGTACACGCTCCCTCCGGTCCCCTCTCCTCTGCAAGAATGTGGAAATGTTGTATTAATAATACATCACTTACGCATTCTTGTGTCACTCTCCAGCTTCAGAAGCTGGAAAGAAGCTGATGGAGCAGATCTCTGCTTCATCAACTTCTTTTGGGGGGTCCTGTCACAGAGGACCTGTCACATATTTTGCTATCACATAGGGGAGTTTAATTAGCCCCCGTATGTGATATCAATAAAGTTTAGTAGAAAAAAAAAAAATTGAAAAAAAATTTAAGTTACCCCCCCCAAATTTAAAGTTACACATAAAAAAGAATAAAAAAACAAAAAAATTTTTTTTGTTGCATACGTGCAAAAAAGACGATTGCGCCCATTACGCCGCACATGTTACATATCGCCACGAACGTGGGAGTGAGAGCAATAGTTCTAGGGCAATCAATCACTGATAACACTAAACTGATGAGCGGTAAAAGCTTTTAAAGTGTCGCCTATGGCCAATTTTGGGTATGGTAGTTGTCTGCGTTTTCGCGGGTGCGCGCAATTTTAAAGCTTGACATGTTTGGTGTCTATTTACCCAACGTGACCCCGTCTTTTATATTTTACCAAAAAAATGGGTAATAATAAATGTTTCCTAACATAATGTTAAAAAAAAAAAAACTTTTTTTTTTCAAAATTTTCTGTAATTTTTCCTAATTATAGTAAAAAATAAAACCACAGCGCTGAACACTGAAAAATGGCCTGGCCAGGAAGGGGGTCTAAACACCTGGTCTTGAAGTGGTTAAGCGGGGTTCAGGACCAGACTTTGTGTATGATTGAAGCTCGCTAAAACCTTGCTTACTAGCAGACTCTCCTGTGAATATTCATGTTCAACACTAAAGCTGAATAGGGCTTTAAGGTCTTAAAAAGAATCTGCTGAAATCTTGTTTTATGCTTTGTAAATGCTTGCCAAATTAGATGCTTTTCAGATTAGTTACTACAAACAAAGATTAAAGCTGAACTCCAGGCAAACAGATAAATGCACAGATGGAAGACTGTTTTACCTGCCAAGGATTTGTACTTCTGTCCAGCCTTTCCAGTTCTGCAACACAGCACACCCCTGTCTGGCAGAACAGGAGACCTGATTTTTCTCTGCTGCAGTTAAAGATGTACTCCCACCCCCAAACACTTGCCTATGGTCTGTGTTCACTAGCACTTCCAGGTTGAAGGGAAGGAATCCCGAGGGCACTGTGGATAGTGCTGGGCAGCCTTCAGAAATGTTGGGGCCCCATACACAGCTTTAGGCCAGGGCACCCCCGCACCAAGCCACGCTGAGCTGGTCACACTGTTATTATTATACATATATAGCTCTGACATCTCTGTACAGCATTGCGGTATATATAACACATCAGTCTCTGTACAGAGGAGCTTACAAGCTTACACTTTAATGCCCCCACACTGTCACATCAGTCTATGTACAGAGGAGCTTACACTCTAATGTCCCCCCCACAGTCACATCAGTCTCTGTACAGAGGAGCTTACACTATAATGTCCCCCCCCCCCCCAGTCCCATCAGTCTCTGTACAGAGGAGCTTACACTCTAATGTCCCCTCCCACCACAGTCACATCAGTCTCTGTACAGAGGAGCTTACACTCTAATGTCCCCCCACAGTCACATACTATTATTATACATTTATAAAGCTCTCGGACTCTCGGCTTAGTGACGCGCTGGACTCCGGTATACTCCAAAATGGCGGCATGCGCAGAACACGCTGGCGGGCGATATGGCCGCCGCTCGATCTGCAATTTCTTTGTGCGGTTTCGAATTCGGAGGCTCATTGCCTCTGAATCCAAAACAACATTAAAATTAGTTTCCTTTGACGAAACAAATAAAAATGTTTCTCATTTTCATTTGCTTCATCTGAACCAAATTTCTTTGCCCCGCACACGTCTATTACAAACCACAGCAAACCATATCATCTGACTAGTATACAGCACAAACTGTGCCACCTAGTGGGGGACATCAAGTGGGAAAATGTATTTCACCAACTGAACTCGGACCAAAAGTGGGAATGTTTTAAAGATACCTTACATATTGCCATTGCCAAATGTATACCGTTGGGTAATAAAAGTAAAAGATCACAAACAAAACCTGTATGGCTTAATAAAACTGTAAAGCATCACATAAAGGAAAAGCGAGTGGCATTTATAAAATATAAGATGGAGGCGACGGCATTGTCGTTCGTTAACTACAAAGAATGTAATAAAAGATGCAAACTAGCAATACGGGCAGCTAAAATAGAGTGCAAAAAGCATATTGCCACATAAAAAAAAAATTTTTTTTACCAATATATAAACAGTAAAAAGGGGAGAAAGGAGCAGATAGGCCCAATAAAGGACAAAAATGGGAAGTCGGTCACAAACGACAAGGAGAGGGCCGAAGTGCTGAACACTTTTTTCTCCTCAGTATACACTCAGGAGGGAAACGGGTTTGACACCGATAATAAAACACATAGTTCATCACAAAATATAGCCAAGTGGTTGACGGAACCCGGGATACAACAAAGACTTAGTCTACTTAATGCAAATAAAGCGTTGGGACCGGACAATCTACACAGCACAACTAGTTGGACTTGATGGACTTATGTCTTTATTCAACCTCAAATACTATGTTACTATGTTACATATGCACAAAACATAACACAACATAACATTACACAGGTTGTAAAATCTAAAAAAAAATATAAGAAAAGTAAACAGTCGCCCCAACAACCAATCAGATATTTACAAGAACCCAATCTGTATACAGGATAGATTTCCTTACCAGTGCCAATAAACTTTAAAAACCAAAGAGTTCTCACCAGGGGCAGATGCAGGCACCATTTTTTCAGTAGGGTGCCCGGGACCACAGGGGCAGTAGGTCCGCTCTCCCTGTATCTACAGCCCCTTCCCCGCTACCTCTGGGCACTTGTCTGCGCCGCTGTCAGACTAGGATAGTGATGGCGAATGTTTTTGAACCCGAGCACCCAAAAGCAATTTATTTATCTCAAAGGGCCAACACTGAAAATAACTTTAGTATTGCATTGCAGCTTGGGTGCTCGGGTTTAAAACATTTTCAGCATCACTGCCTAAGGCAACATAGGGAAACACACGAATTCAAACACTTATACACGCATTAAAACACACACATGACACGCATTAACCACTTGCTGTCCGGAGCAATTTCTTACATTTGCGCACACATGATAAATTCTGAATGTTTGGCTAGAAAAAAGCTTTAGACCCCCAAAGAATGATATATTTTCTGAAAGCGGAGGCCCTGTAGAATAAAAAGATGCTAGTTGAAATTTTTTATGTTGCATGGTATTTGCGCAAATGTTTATCAAACAAATATTTTTAGGATAAAATACACTAACATGAAATTTAGTGCACTGAAACAGAATATAATGGCTAATGTTTTGGTAAAATATAAAAGATGGGGTCACGCCGGGTAAATAGATACCAAACATGTCAAGCCTTAAAATGCGTGCATCTGTGAAACCGCAAAAAAAACTACAATAACCAAAATTTCCCATAGGCGACGCTTTAAATGCTTTTATGGCTCATCAGTTTAGCTGTATCAGTGATTGATGGGCCGATAATTATTGCTCTCACTGCGACATTCGCGACGATGTATGTGTTTGCGTTGTATGTGTGTGGACATGGGGGGGGCGGGGGACCTTAACTGCTTGCTGTGCGCCCGTTGTGAAAAAATGGACAGACGGCAAACTCCCATAGGCCGGGTTGCCGTAATTAGATGGCTTTTTTTTCTGCTCGCACGCACCCCCTAGCATGCGCACGGGCAGAAAAAAAACGTCCTTTCTGAGGAGCCGTTACTGGCTGTTTGACATACAACCGATCTGCGGTTCCATAGCCGCCAATCGCTTGTATGCTGTGGCTGCGTGCCCCCCTCCCTCTCCTAAAGTGCCGCCACCCCCCTCCTGCACACTCACCTTCAATCCTGGGATCTACTACCACATCTGCGGCCCAGGACCGGCTCGGAAGGGCGTCAGGAGGAAGATGGGAGGGAGATCAGCATTTACCTCATTGCTGAGCTCCCTCCGTACTGTGAATGCGGAAGTAATGTGTAATACATGTGTTTACACCACTTGCAGTGCGTTCCAGCCCGATTCGCAGTGCATCGCATTGAGGCCGGCTCAATTTTTTCCCGGGTAGGAGGGGGCGTGGCGGGCTATTGTAGTGAATGGCACAGTAGCCACACCCTCCAGCCGCAATGCGATCGCCCGCGATGTGCAGTCGCCCGCGATGTGCAGTCACTGCAGTGGAGACGGGGGGCACTGGAGGCTCGCACAGAGCACTCCAGGTAAGGTTCTGGAGTGTGCGGATCCTCCGGTGCTGCGGGGGCCCAGCCACCTCCACCTCCTGCAAGTCATGTACGGCCGTTGGCCGATACTCATGTAAGGTTCTCGGGCCCCTTACTTGAGTAGGGGAGCGATAGGCTGCTGCAGCCTGTTAAATTACTGTGAGGAGGCGAGAGCAGGAAAGTTGTGGAATTAAGGTCATCCCTTAGGCAGCCTCATGAGGCTGTTGCTTCAGATGGTATCTATTTGGGTCCCGAGGTCCCAATAGATTTGGATGTCTGCCACCCCCTTTCTGGCCAGAGTGTCCCAGGTTAGTAAGTGCTCTGTCTCTCAGTGACCTGGGACACTTTGGCTAGAATTCCACTCAGCTCCTGGCAACCAGTGACGTCAGTGAGCTGGGCAGGATGCTAGAAAGCGGTAATGTGCACCCCCAGCATCAAACCCCCCCCCCCGGTAACGTGCACCACAAGCACCCACACCAGAACCAAGAGTCCCCCTGTAGTGTGCACCATGAGCAACCAAACCACAGCCCCCCTCCAGCAGCCCCCTGGCCTCAGGCAGCAAACGAAAAGTCTAGGGACATCCCTGTATGTAACCGCAACATTACACCTGGATAGTGGTTCTTGATACTCATTAGAACTGAAGAAGCAGCCTGGATAAGCTGTGAGACGTCTTAGAGAACAAGTCCAGTTAAATATGACTAACTACTATTTGCTATATCATGACCTAGATAAATGAGAAACTTCACAGATATCTGAAATGTAAAAATTCATAAAGGTTAAGTGCACAAGGAAATAATATTTCACCTTCTGATAGGGGTTGAAGAAATCTCTTGCAGTTTATTTAGTCTCTCAGGTACTGACAACAAACTATATTTCCTGTAGAGCTTTAAAGTAGTATTAAAGTCTCATTTGTTTACATATATCTACTGCCAGCAAGCAGTACATACTGTATATGCCCCTACATAAAAAAATAAATTACCAAATAGGTAATAACTTACCTGTGTCTGCGCCACTTGCTCCCAGCTGCAGAATTCAGCTTCCCAAACGGTCGTGCAGACGGGAGTGTGTGCGGGCGCATGTGCAGTCCATATCACCGCAGGGGAAAGGAGACAGTGTATGTGAATGCACACAGTCGGAAGCGTGCACCCAGGACAGCCTCCATGGAACACAGGAAGACATAGGAGTCAGTGCTGGATCAGAGAGCAGTACCAGCGCTGGAGTGACTGTTAGAAACCAGTGGAAGGAAGAAGTTCACATCAAGAGGTATTACATAAGGTAAGTACTTAAAGCAGCATTGGGGGAAAACAATGGAGCCTTTAATGTCACTTTAAAGGATAGCTCTTCTACCACAGCTATTGAGCCAGGGTGTCATGCTGCCTCTGCTGGAATACCCATGGTAGTTATGAGTACATATGAGTACTGGTATCTGTAGTGGGGCCAGACCTATAATGATCTTATCCCCAGAAGTCACCGGGCAATTCAATTCTTCTGTGCATGTAAAGCTGAGTTTTTCACTTTGGGTGGACATGGCCTCTGAACACAACACTCTTTATCACACCGCCAAAGAGTATGAATATGGTGTTACACATAGCTTTATTTTTTTAAGATTAGTGTGCAGCTTACCACAAAAAAACACTATTATCATCATATTTCATACCTCCTTAGGCCACCCATAAAGTTACACTAAATTCAGGCATTACACCTTAAAAATGCATTCACTATTCACACCTTAACTATTAAGAAAAATGTATCTTATTTGTGTATCACTAAGCTGTAGATCCTCAAATCATCTCTGAATTGGTGCTGACACTGTCCTTCCTTCTGGAGGGGGGCTACTTTTGTTCCCCATGGTCCTGTGTTTTGTAAAGTAGTCACCACTCCAAGCTCACTACTGGACTACAATCTCATGTTTAGTTTACTAATATGTATTGAGATTGCAGTCCATCACGTGAGTGTGCTTGGAGCGGTGACTACTTTTCAGCAGACACAGGGAACATTGGGAACAAAAGTAGCCACCAATTCAGAGATAATTTGAGGATCTACAGCCGAGTGATACACAAATAAAATACAGTTTTGCCATTTATACTGGACCACCCTGGGTGAAATATTACATCAATTGCATATTTGCTGAATGTAGTCAATTTGATGATATTGTCCATGGTATACATGACATTAAATAGAAGCATGCTTATAAGTCTAGAGGTGCTTATTATCATGAAAGCTGAAAAAATTGTTTTGAAGTAAATCAGTCACATGTTTACAAATTATGACAAATGACTTATAGACTCGCTAGTTTACTCATTCATTAGTCCTAAGTGAATTGCGACGTTCGATGCAGTGGGCTTCTGGCTTGTAGTTTGTAAGTGAGATGAAAGCATAATTCAGAGAATCAATTACTTTAATTCATCTCATCTCCATACAATTTTGATGTCATTATCATCAGTAATGTAGCAGTTTCACAACTTAGCAAAGTTCTCAGGATTAGGTTAAAGCAATAATGAGATATAAGACCCACGGAATATTCTGATCTCTTGATTTGCTTGCCAGAGTGTGAGAATAATATCAGTTTATTGCAATGAAACTTCAGACACACTGCAGAAAATAGACATTGTGCATAAAACCAGTACTTATTTCTGCTGATTTTCTTTGTATATATTACAGTCAGCCCTTGTAATAAAAGAACTGACGATGATAATATTTACCTACATTAATTAATAACACAGGAAGCTTTAGCAAACAAGACTTTCTAATTATAATCTCAATGCTATCTTTAACACGGTGTGACAGCTGGTATGAGGATATGAGATGGAGCTCTGTCTGTCTTTCAGTGAATCCCCTATTGCCCCAAAAAATCATACAATCCTGTGCTTTTATCTGTTGAATCGTATTGTGTTTATAAAGAATATAGTGAATTTAAGGCCTTCTAAATAGAATTATATAGCTTTGTGCTATATTGCACATTATACGCACGCACGCTGTATACGCTAGCTAACCTGTATTGGTATAGTAATATACTAATATTATTATTATAATATAATAATATACTGTAATAATAACTCCGGATTGGCTAATTCTGTGTTATCCTATCTAGCCAGATCTGAATAGCTCTTATAATGGCCATACATGTATTGATCTTATCATTCGATGAACCAATCGTTGCCACACCCTGATCCAAGCTGGCAAATATTGATAATTTTCTGGAAATATTTCAAACCCTTTGATCTGATTTCATGGCAGTGAATTAAAGATTGGATGAATGAAGTGGAAATTTCTACCAGTTGGACACTCAAGAGATTTTTTTCGTTTTGAGATCATTTTGATCAATATCATCTGGCAGGAAGAGCCGTTTGCGTCATTTCCGGCTGGACAAACCAATTAATCAAAACACGCTGACAGCTTCAGAATGACATTTGTTATTTGTTTTTTGTTGTCGACATCTGATCAACGAATCGATGATGAAAAATCAATGTGTATATGGCCAGCATGACTATGTACTGTATATGTAACATAATTAAAAATGTATTGTGGGTTATTAACATTTGCTTAGTGTCATACCCTTTTCTGGAAGATTTAATACATTAAGTAGGGCAGAAAAAATACTTTCCAGCACATTGTTCTGTATTCTTCTTCAGGCTGTTGAATTATCTACTGGCCCAATGGGAAAACTTGAAATTTTGCTTGTTATCACCAAGAGGCTAACTAATGGAAGGCTGTTTGTATGGGCAAATTATGCAGACAAGTGTGGAGGACCGTAGCTGTTGATAAGCCCTAAGATACTATTTTACATTCAGAATAATAGGTAAAGTCACAATGGCACCAATGAAAGGGTACATTAGGAGAATGTCCAGACATACTAACCCAACACAAGCAAGGGTTACTACAATCTGACAATATCTCTGGCCTGACCTATGATAAAAAAGCTTTCAGAATGTTGGGGCTTTAAATAAATAAATACATTCTAAATCCTGCCAACTAACCATGTTCTCTGTTTTGCACCCATTCCACCTGAGCTAGTCCATGCATAAGCATATACTTATTCATTAAAAAAAACTTAACTATGGTTTCCCTTACTGCTATAAAAATGATAGAATGACATTATTATGAAAGAGTAGGAAATCTTTGGAGCTGGCTGCCAATGACTTTAAACACACAAAACATTATAAATACATGAAATCTACTGGCTAGATGTACTTTTATTGCATAAGCAGTATGAAGAGCTGTGAGGATGTGCAAAGTGCAATCATCCAAAGCAACCACCCGTAGAAATCCTGGTAACTCATGTTCCTACAGTAACCTAAACCAGACTGGTTGCTTGAGGGTTACGTTTTCATTACACCCTCAATGCTCATTGCACTACCAATAATGTATGCTTTTGGTATAACTTAGGCTGTTAAGGCAGGGGTGGACAAATTAATTTGAGATTCAGGACCCAGTCTGGCCAATTCAGGAGCCAGCAATATTTTTGTTAGGAGCCAGCTCCATTGACAACTAGAGAAAACCTCAAAAGTTGGGTGCCAGCTGTCCTTTTTAGGGAGCATTGGCTCTTGACATTTGCCCAGCCCTGTATTAAGGTTACTCTCAACACACAGTAAACTTTGCATGAGCTTATATTAGTCAGCGGCATGCCATGACCAATCCCCATAGACTTTAGAAGCAATTAAAAGTGTGCTCAAATCCCCAGCAATTAAAATAAAACCGAATAAGTGTTAGGTTTACCTTCGGAGAAGTCAATCAGTCCCAACAAATGTAAAAGCTTTAGAGAAGCACAAATAATCATCACTATCCCCACGGTTTGTAGTCCCTCTGACTCCCACTCTGCCGTTATCATCCTTGAAATAGACAAGTCATTCCTGGATCAAACTTTACAGCTGATTAGATGGCTTCTGTTAGTGTGTGTGCAAGACCTGCACTCATGGATAGAGGAGAGGAAGCAGCCTTTTCCTGCCTGTGGAAAGCACCAGCCTGACTGAATGGAAATGTGCTGGAGCTGCGCAATTCATGCTTCCCACCGTGTGATTGTGTTAGGAGTGAGTCGTCTCGAGGAGCTGAGGTGGACCACCATCCCTATGTCTTGACATCATTACTCGCTGCTTATGCTTTCATTTGCTGGAGCATCTGCTTCAGAACTCGCATCCCCACTCCCAGTTTGTAACAGAAGAAATCCTTGAGAACTTACAAGTACGAGCACGTTGCTTTATGTCCACAGATAATTCCAGTGCCTCAGAACTGAGCCCTAAATAATCACATGCTTAACCCCCTGTGCTCCAAACTGACATGATGGGCTAAGGTGCACCACACAGTCATCTTTTGTATCCTGCTTATTATAGTTTGTTTTATTCTACTGAGGCTGGCCAGAGACAGGCATACAGCAATAAAAAGATACGACTCCTACCACTTGTTCTATTAACTTGGATGATTTTATTCTAGAATGCTAAAAATCATCGCTCTTTTCTGAATGGTAAAAAGGGAACAAATCATAATCGTTAATGGAGAAGATCCCTGCGACTGTCACTGAGGCTTGCCATGAATGGGCAGATATTTTTGGGAGAATGATGGTGGGGGTGGTGGTGGGGACATAATTGCTCATCTTCACATGACTTGTTGAAGCTTCAGAGGTTGTTGCGGTGCTCAGTCGATGACAGTGGCGCATGCGTGCTGCTTGAATGGCATATTAGGTTTCTGGTGCTGAGCTGATACTGGTAGTTTTTGGAATGTGACTTTCGGCGTAGAAAAAAAAAAGGATGATCAAAATTGTGCACATGTTTCTCACTGACATTTACCCTATCCCGAACACTTAGCCCTCGTTCACACCTGAACGTTTTGTAGCGCGTTCTACGCTCGAAGAACGCTCTACAAAACGCTCAAAAATATAAATTGCATTGGAGTCAATGGACTCGTTCCCACCTTGCCGTATTTTCGCCCGTCCCGAACGCGCTACAAAACGGCCCACGCCTGAAAAGGTACAGGTACTACTTTGGGCCGTTTTGTAGGGCGTTTTCCATTGGAATACAGCCAAGTAGCCTTCGGGGTCGCGCAACTTTTTTACCGCAAATCGCGGTAAAAAAAACATGCGACGGTCGCGCGACAGACGCGCTTTTACAATACGCCTAGGTGTGAACCCAGGCTTAATCCAACTCCTAAAGTTAACACTTAAAGTGACTCTTTCATTTTAAAAAGATGTAGTCACTAGCAAGTGTTAAGTGCAGTCACATTTCAGTGTCAGATTTTATTGCCCCCTCTATGCCTGTATGGTGGGAAATGTTAATTGAGCTATGATTGAATTGATTGAAGTCCATCATAGTGATGGGTCAACAGGGATGTGGGGGCAGGACTGCTGCTGTCATTATTCAATCCTCGCCACTGCCGGTTAGGTAGATATACTGTACAGCTGGGAGGCTTACAAAACAAAAAGTTTACTTTTTTTGTTTTGGTTTTTTTTACTGAAGGATATGAAGGCAAAAAGTATATCTTTCAGGGTACTGTTTAAGTATGGAGCTCCAGGCTTGGGGCTACTTTAAATAGCTTATCTCATTATTGCACCCTGCCGCAGGGCAATGCTTCCTCCCTCCCTCCTTGCAGTGATTAACAGAGTGCAGGGAGAAGAGCCAAAGGAGCATTCTGATTGGCTGCAAAGGAGGCCAACGCTTAAGCCCACCCCTAGTAACCAGGAAAAGAAGGACTTTGTAACTCTGCCCACTGGACCCATGAGTCTCAGAGCTGTGGGAAGAGCCCAGAAGGACCAGCCATAATGGGGAGAGAGCCCCTAAGTTAACACCTGGTTTCCTAGCAACTAAGCGGAGGGGGTTGAATAATGACAGGGACAATGTACTGTCATTATTCAGCCAACGCTGCTGCCAGTTAGTTGCTAGGACTGCGTGGCATCCACTGTCTGCTGTCTTCATGGGTCAGCGAACTTTCGTTGTCCACTCAAGCAGCCCCCCCCCCTTCATGTGGCCCCCAGGTCATATGAGGGTATGGACGACACACTCTGACACTTCCAGGCATTGTCAGAGCTTTCCCCATTCAGAACAGCTTGAAATTCTATGTTATGAACAAAGGGGATGGAAGGGGGGAGTCCTACAGTATATTCCTATAGTTTATAATATTTATGTTGTCCTGATACAGTAGGGTGAGTGAGCATTGTCATCCTAGGACAGGAAGTTTGTGTTTGGTAGAATCACCAGGTAAAAATACTGGAAAAAAGCCTAAAAGAAATGCAATCCTCTCATCTAAGGATTGGTAAACTGCAATATATTTTATTTTTGTTTTTTTGGCTTTAGATACTCTTTAACTGCCTCCGATCTGAGCGGGCGTCTCTAGACGTCCCGCCCCGCCCCCCGCTCAGGCGCGCTCCCGGCGCGATCACAACCCGGCAACTGTGCTCGCACTGTCCATTGGACAGTGCTGTTTCCATAACAAGGTATAGAGCCAGTAAAATCGGCTCTATACCTTGCGATCTAGCTGTGACAAATCACAGCTGTCACAAAAGTAAACAAAGGCTGCAGTTTGCAGCCCTGTCACTATCTCCTCTATCTCCTCTCTCACACACCGTTCGATAAACTCCAGGTTAAGCAACTATTTTATCTGAATACAAGAGTGCTGTATATTTTTACATGAATTTTGTTTTGCTTTGTGCATTTCTTCCAGATCTGTGCAGTAATCCACTGCAATATTTTACCTCTGTGCATGAGCTTCCTGTCATACAGACCAGTCACTGCTGTTCTCTCTCCTTGTGCAGGGTGGATGGTCTTGTAACAGGGACGTGCAGTCAGGGGTGGCTGGTGAGGCAGAGTCTCACCTAGAATTATGAAGAAAAAAGGTGTCAGCTTCAAGTCTGAAGCTGACAGCTTTTCCTCCATTCAGATCGGCTTGATACAGGTTACACAGCAGGGAAAGCCTCCCCGCTATGTAACCTGTCATGGACAGAGCGCTGCCTGTTAATTACAGGCAGCGCTGCATCCGGATTTTGACAGGTAGTTAGGTTATACAGCAGCGGGCTTCCCCACTGCTTGTGTAACCTAACTTGGTGAAGCAAGAGCTGTCACAGCCAGCATCTGTTGATGGTTTTGACCAATGGCAAAGCGCCATTGGTCCAAGCTGTCCAATCGAAAAGAAAAAAAGCAAAACAGTGAGGACATCGATCTCAATGCCTCACCAGTAGCGAGCAAGTGAGGGACAGGGAGACTCCTTCCTGTCTCCTCCCTTCCTCCTCCCCACACAGCTTGGTTACCAAGCTGGGGGCGGAGCTTTGGTGGGATCGGGTGGAGCTTTAGCGGGACAAGGGCGGAGCTTCGCGGGCTGGGGGATGCCTCACCCAGCAAAGAAGGCATGGCACGTCACTGAACCACCCCCTCCTCTAGTTTTCTGCAGGCAGCCTTTAGTGGGTGGAGCCTGCTGGGTCCGTCCCACAGCTCTGCTCTCTGCACAGGCCATGTACAGCAAAGGGATAATGGCACTGCTACTTTTACAATATCAGTAAACAACCCAGTAGTAACTGGGTTTGCAAAGGTCTGGTGCACACAAAGTGGATTTATATTCTTTGTGGCCATTAAGGAATATATTTAGAGAAGCTGACAGCTTTTCCTCCATTCAGATCGGCTTGATACAGGTTACACAGCAGGGAAAGCCTCCCCGCTATGTAACCTGTCATGGACAGAGCGCTGCCTGTTAATTACAGGCAGCGCTGCATCCGGATTTTGACAGGTAGTTAGGTTATACAGCAGCGGGCTTCCCCACTGCTTGTGTAACCTAACTTGGTGAAGCAAGAGCTGTCACAGCCAGCATCTGTTGATGGTTTTGACCAATGGCAAAGCGCCATTGGTCCAAGCTGTCCAATCGAAAAGAAAAAAAGCAAAACAGTGAGGACATCGATCTCAATGCCTCACCAGTAGCGAGCAAGTGAGGGACAGGGAGACTCCTTCCTGTCTCCTCCCTTCCTCCTCCCCACACAGCTTGGTTACCAAGCTGGGGGCGGAGCTTTGGTGGGATCGGGTGGAGCTTTAGCGGGACAAGGGCGGAGCTTCGCGGGCTGGGGGATGCCTCACCCAGCAAAGAAGGCATGGCACGTCACTGAACCACCCCCTCCTCTAGTTTTCTGCAGGCAGCCTTTAGTGGGTGGAGCCTGCTGGGTCCGTCCCACAGCTCTGCTCTCTGCACAGGCCATGTACAGCAAAGGGATAATGGCACTGCTACTTTTACAATATCAGTAAACAACCCAGTAGTAACTGGGTTTGCAAAGGTCTGGTGCACACAAAGTGGATTTATATTCTTTGTGGCCATTAAGGAATATATTTAGAGGAAAATGTTTGTGCTTGGAGTTCAGTTTTAAATTATTACTTACAGTGACATTAAAGTCTCAATATTGTTTTACATATATCTACTGCTAGCAAGCAGTACTGTAGATATATGCAAAACAGTAAAAAAAAGTGACCTAATAGGTAAACTTACCGGTGTCCCCGCCGCTCGCTCCCAGCTGCAGAATCTAGCTTCTCGAGTGGCCGTGCAGGAGGATGTGTGC
Source organism: Nanorana parkeri (assembly GCF_000935625.1). Lineage (NCBI taxonomy): Eukaryota > Metazoa > Chordata > Amphibia > Anura > Dicroglossidae > Nanorana > Nanorana parkeri. Next base: position 757,083 of record NW_017306811.1, read on the forward strand.
AGGCGCATACGCACTGGAGATCACTGGCAGGGAGAGGAGGAGAGCTACTGTGTAAGTCAATGCACGCAGCCGTACACACCCCGGAAAGACTCAGTGGGACAGGAAGAGACAGCAGTCTGCACTGGATCAGAGACCAGCACCAACGCTGGAAGCGGGGCTGGATTAACATAGAGGCAGGTGGAGCTCCCACTCAAGGCCTGCCCCTGCAAATAGGCCCAGACGGGCCAAGCTGACCGGGATGGCTGAGAAACCATGCAGCCGCGGTCCTCTATTCAGGCATATCAGAGGGCCCTATTGTAAAATTCTGCATTGCTGTATAATTTATTGCTAAGATTTCTAGTCTCAGTGGCAGATCTACCAGGGTCGCAGCTGCAATCGGGCCCCGGCGCTCCACCACTGACTCCAGGCTGTAAAGAGACTACAAATCACAGTCTGGACAGGAGGAATAGGGCCCCGGTGACCGTTGCCATTTCCATAAAAAGGCCCACCAAAATCCTCGGCACCAGGCCCTCGATGCTCTTAATCCGGCCGTGGTTGCAAGGACTGCTGAAAATGTCACTTTAACACCTTAATTCTTGACCCTTTAACCCTAACCACTAACATTAATGCACTGACCCTAAAGGAAATATGTACTAATATATATATTTATGCTGCCATTGCTGACCTAGTATATACTGGTTTCTATATTACATTTTCCTTTTATTATAGTGTTCTAATATTATAATTTTATTATAGTGTTATATTATCTTTTTATTATAGTGTTCTAGTATTATATTTTTTTCTTTACTTGCTTTGTTGCGCCGCACCGAGCGTCACTGCAGAATTGTAAATCTATTGCTGCAGTGTATTCTATATGTAGTACATGTACAGTACATATAGAATACACTGCAGCAATAGATTCTTCTTGTTCACACAAAACACTAAGCCCAGGCCCCATCTCACTTACTGTTGACTCGATCACGGTGCCTCACAATGTGCCTCACGATTTTCCTTACACGTGAGGACGTCGTCGGCGCTGAGCTGAAGAGCGTCGCGTCACTGCTGCTCCGGTAGGCGGCGCTCCAGGTGGGGTCCTAATTTAGTTGGCCGGAGACTGCCAAGAATGATCCATAGTACATAATATGTAGTTGTACTACGGATCATTTAACCCATTAATATTAGCATTGCTGAATTGTAACTCTATTGCTGCAGTGTATTTGGAATATGTACTGTACATGTACTACATATAGAATACACTGCAGCAAAAGATTTACAATTCTGACCTGCTAATCTGAATAGATTAAATGATCCATAGTACAAAAAATAAAAATTAAAAAAATGATCCATAGTACATAATATGTACATATCATGTAGTTGTACTATGGATCATTTAACCCATTCATATTAGCAGTGCAGAATTGTAAATCTATTGCTGCAGTGTATTCTATATGTAGTACATGTACAGTACATATTCCCAATACACTACAGCAAAAGATTTACAATTATCCCCTGCTAACATGAATGGGTTAAATGATCCATAGTACGACTACATGTTATGTACTATGGATCATTTAACCCATTATAATTGTAACTCTATCGCTGCAGTGTACTGGGCGTGTGTGCTGTATATGTACTATGGATCATGATTTTACCTATTCATGTTAGCAGGGCAGAATTGTGAGCGCCTCCTACAAGCTGAGCACCGAGATGCGATGCAGCGATCCTGCCCATTGCCGACTACAAGAGGCACCACGTGAGGCAACAGGGATCGGAGTGAAACTGTGAGTGAGGGAAGCTGGGACAGGGCTGGCTGTAAATCTATTGCTATAGTGTACTGGACGTGTGTACTGTATATGTAGTACATATATACAGCACACACCTCCACTACATTACAGCAATAGATTTACAATTCTCCCCTGCTAACATGAATAGGTAAAATCATGATCCATAGTACATAACATGTAGTTGTACTATGGATCATTTAAAGTCACCTGTCCCTTTAAGAAAAAGTATCAGTAATTGGTATCAGCAAGCACATGAGGGGAAGTACTTGTACTTGGTCTTGAAAAAGTGGTATCAGGACATCCCTAGTTTTATATTATCATTTTATTATAGTGTTATAATTTTATCATTTTACTGCAGTGTGCAAAAACATGGATGTGCTTAGCTTTTGTTTAACTTGCAAAAGTTTTCATGCCGCTGCCACTGTCACAGGAACGTTAAGACAGGTTCACTTGCAAGATCTGTGACACTAGGAGGTCTAATTCAGTGAGGGGACTCCTGACACAAAACAAGACCAGTATATACTGAAGGTTTCCAATATTAGTATAAGGTGAGGGGGTCTTGAGCCGGGGATATTCAGCTGGGAGGGAGATGGGAGCTACACGGCCACTGCAGATAAGTCCAGGAAATGTCATAATAATTGACTGGCTACGTGATATGATAAAACATAAAAAACCTGTAGCACACTATGGGGTGAATGTAAAAAAAAACCCTCCTGAACTATTGTCCCACTGTCTCACATTGGATCAGACAGATTAGAAATTGACCAGTTTTCTTTTTTGAGATGTACTTATCCCAACCTGTAGATTATGATTTTGGAGATGATTGACTGGATTATGATAGATCAGAATTCACCTGGAATCATCTTAAGCTTTGAAATCAGATGCAACAACATTGCAATGCACAGTGATCGTGAGGTGCATTGGGGTGAAATTGAAACAAATATGCTAGTTGCATTGCGCAATACCATGCATTAATCATACGGGATTGTGCTATGCTCAGATGTGAACAGGCCCTTTGGAAAAAGGTAAAAATACAATGTGGAATAGTTAAAACAATATTTTGTTTCTGCCAGGGATTCAATATACTTTCCTTTTACCTTTTTTCAGATTATACCGACACTTGCTGTCATATAGAGTTATAGGTAAATATTATGTATTAAGCCTTTTACAATCTCTCTACACACATAGGAACAGGAACTCATCCACAAAACACGAAAAGGACACACAGAGGACAGCGGGTTACCTCAATGCCTAAGTGTAAAACAGACACTTTAAAAAATAGAAAAACTCAGCTTCTCTGGGCCGGTAACTGGAAACGCTCAGCACCTCTGGGGGAAAAAACATATATTTTCCTCACGAGTGTCTGAATGTATAAGTCCAATTATTGATAAGAGATCAGAACAGTTCCATGACTAATTGAGCGGGGGAGAGTCCTGGAACTGTGACTGCGATCTCCGGAGACTTGTGAAAGATTAATGCTCCCTGTAGATACACTATGCAAAGTAGTGAGAATACAGATGTATGAGATACAGGAGGAAGATAATTTGTGCGTGCATCCAGCGCTCCGCTCGGTTCATTACAAAATGAAGGTTTCTTTATGCAGAAAACTATTTCCAGTATCCGTGGGAATTTGATTAGATCTCCAGTCATTTCTAATAAATGTTATTCTGCTCATGTTCTTTAATGCTGCAGAGTTACAATTCCTTTATTTCTTCATATTTTGTGTTTTCATGTGAAGTGCTGTGCATTGTGGTGCACTGTGTTGGCAAAAATGGTGGTCTTTTTTCTGGACATTTTGATGCATTGCCTGCCCCTTCATTTGAATGAGTTGCCTTAATACAATGTACATTAACATGCCACCAAGGTGCCAAGGTCTGAAAGGGCCCCCACAGATTCATGATACAAGTGTCATCTATATATGACATGACAATGACCAAAATGAAACAATTATTATTTTGCAGAAATAAAATAAATATACACCGATCAGCCATAACATTATGGCCACCCTACCGACCTAAAATTGAGTAGGTCCCCATTTTGCTGCCAAAGCAGTCCTGACCCATCAAGGCATGGACTCCACTAGACCTCAAAAGGTATGCTGTGGTATCTGACACCAAGCCATCAGTAGCAGATACTTTAAGTCTTGTAAGTTGCGTGGTGGGGCCTCCATGGATTTGACTTGTTTTTCCAGCACATCCCACAGATTCTAGTTGACCACAATCATGGTGGACACAGGTCAGCATGGCCACCCTGACCCGTCTGTGGATACGTAGCCCCATACTCAACAAACTGTGATGCACTGTGTGTTCAGACACCTATTGGAACCAGCATTCACTTTTTCAGTAATTTGAGCTACAGTAGTTCTTTTATTGTATCGGACTACAGGGGCCAGCCTTCCCTCCCCACATGCATCAATGAGCCTAGACCACCCATGACCTGGTCCACTGGTTTTACTTCCTTGGACCACTTTTGTTCATCTTGACCACTGCAGACTGGGAACATCCACAAGAGCTGCAGTTTTCCAGTTGCTCTGCCCCACTCAGGGGCGTCCCGAGGCTGGGTGACACCCGGAGCGGTAACCGAGTGTCACCCCGCCGAGACGTCACTGCGCATGCACGTGACGTCACCACGCGAGTGAGCGATGACGTCATCGCGCGGCAGTATTCTGGTACCTGCCGGCGGCCATCTTGGTGATGGACGCCGGCAGAGAGAGGAGGGGACAGTCACCCGGCGGGATAAGGTATGCAGCCGGGTCCCCTCCTGATACTGTCGGGCGTTCGGTAAATGACAGAGCGCCCGACTTTTCAGAGCGGGGTGACACCAAAATGACTGTGAGTCATGTTGGTGTCACCCCTCCAATGGTGTCACCCGGGTGCGGCCCGCACCCCCCGTACCCCAATTGTGACGCCACTTGACCCACTCATCTAGCTATCACAATTTGGCCCTTGTCAAAGTTGCTCAAATCCTTACACTTGCCCATTTTTTTCTGCTTCCAACACATCAACTTCAGGGGCAAAATGTCCACTTGCTGCCTAATATATCCCACCAACTTCCAGGTGCCATTGTAACACGATAATCAATGTTATTGATTTCACCTCTCAGTGGTCATATTATTATGGCTGATCGGTGTATGTGATAGTGAAACTCTTCAGCTTGACAGTCTGAGGAGAAGGTCACCTATCAACTGGCTGACCTCACAGGTTCTTAGTGTGGACATAAAATCTAACTCCTTAGCTGCTAACATTCCTCTTAACTACAAACCTGTTATTCAACACTGTTGTGTACTTTGAGGGGCTATGTAACCGGGTGTAAAGTCAAACAGTAAGTAGGGCTTCAACCGTCAGACCTCAGGTGACTTCTAAGGAACACATTTAAGAGGCTCCAGGGTTTCTGTACTCACTCAAATCATCCAGAGACATTTGCAAATAAGTTCCTACTGCCAATTACAATCCCAACCCTAAAGGAGATCTTTATATCAAATCATATAGATCCATTGGGTTACAGTATCTTCCGAGTCCAATCAAGTCCCTATCCCATTCTACTCCCTGATGAAGGGAGGACGTTGTTAATCCCACAATGTGTTGGCTGTTTTTTGTTTGATTGAATTGTAAATAATTAAAGGCACATTTGGTCTCTTTTACCCTTTGGTTTGGAACCCTTAATTTTTAAACTCAGATGACTTCTGACAGCTAACTTTAATACTAAATAGTCAGACTCAGGCAAAGTCAGTAAAATGAAATAAAGTAAATATAAATCTTTCATGTGAAAGCCGGCAAAGTTACAATAATTTATCACAGAGTATTAAGACCACGCTTTCATATTAAAGCAAATATACTGTATGTGAAGTCTTTTAGATCAAAGTTAATGTATTTTTTTTCTATCAAATATCATGAAAAAATATTCAATTTTTTTATGTGGGAGGAAATCAAATTAAACAAACAAAAGTAAATGACCACAGTCTCTGATATTGTAACCATGACAGCAATTTAGGAAATATTTCTTATTTATCTCTTATTTTGCAAGTCAAAGTGCCCTACATGAACTGCTAGCTGCAATAAATCTGAAGTGTATATTTGGAATGACTGGGCCTGTGCATGCAGAGCTATAGTTGGCACAGGGAATGATAGAGTATAATACCTATATAATATAAATGAAATTATCAGCAATAGTCCAGTGTATCCTTTTGTCCAGCTCAGGCATTCATCGTCCATTGCATTGCATAACCAACAAGTTATGTTCCTGGTACAGATGAGCCAGGGCTTGGTGCAAACCCAGTTCATGTGAGTTCACCCAGCTGGCTCAAAGCTGTGACTACTATTCCCCCCCCCCCTCCCGGCCCAATCAGTGGTGGTGAGGGCACTCTCTGGCCCTTTGTGATATATAACTGCAGGGTAGGGAATGCGCCTCTCCGCAACTGATTGGGCTGGGAAGGTGGGTTTTGAGCAGGCTTGAGTGAACACTTATTTTACAAAGAGTTATGTGTTTTCTGAAGAGAGAGCACAGTAGTAACTGTTTACTTTCAGACTATTTCTCTAGTGGAAGTTTGGGATTATTGAGATCTTTCTTCAACTGTGGACAACAAGTGAGCTTCTTCAGTTGGATTCTCAGACATGAATTAACTTTTAATTTGTTATAACTCTGAACACTGTTCATTTGTGTATTCATGCTTTCATTGTTACTTTCTTTTACTTACTTTTATGGCTGATGCCGTACAATTTTTTGGTTACAAATCCATTTATTCTGTATCTTGCTGTTAGGATCCAGAGCGCCTCCAGGTGGCGCTGGAGACAAGCCCTGCAATTCCTGTGCCTACCTGCAGGTGTCTCCAGGAAGCAGGGAGCTGTTAGGTACCAGACCACCACTGGGTGGTACTGGAACCTGCAGCTCCAGTGCTCACCTGCGGGTGTCTCCCAGCTGCCAGTACTTGGCCATCACCTGGTGCTTCCTGGGAGGATATTTAAACCCTCACTGCAGTCAGGATGATGGCTCAGTATCCTGCTATCATTACCTGTTTACAGTGTTGTTACCTGTTTTGCAGTCCTGAACCCTGTTCCCTGTTTGCAGTCTTGTTACCTGTTTTGCAGTCCTGAACCCTGTTCCCTGTTTGCAGTCCTGAACCCTGTTCCCTGTTTGCAGTCTTGTTACCTGTTTTGCAGTCCTGAACCCTGTTCCCTGTTTGCAGTGTTGTTACCTGTTTTGCAGTCCAGAACCCTGTTCCCTGTTTGCAGTCTTGTTACCTGTTTTGCAGTCCTGAACCCTGTTCCCTGTTTGCAGTCCTGCACCCTGTTCCCTGTTTGCAGTCCTGTTACCTGTTTTGTAGTCCTGAACCCTGTTCCCTGTTTGCAGTCTTGTTACCTGTTTTGCAGTCCTGAGCCCTGTGCCCTGTTTGCAGTCCTGCACCCTGTTCCCTGTTTGCAGTCCTGTTACCTGTTTTGTAGTCCTGAACCCTGTTCCCTGTTTGCAGTCTTGTTACCTGTTTTGCAGTCCTGAGCCCTGTGCCCTGTTTGCAGTCCTGCACCCTGTTCCCTGTTTGCAGTCCTGTTACCTGTTTTGTAGTCCTGAACCCTGTTCCCTGTTTGCAGTCTTGTTACCTGTTTTGCAGTCCTGAGCCCTGTGCCCTGTTTGCAGTCCTGCACCCTGTTCCCTGTTTGCAGTCCTGTTACCTGTTTTGTAGTCCTGAACCCTGTTCCCTGTTTGCAGTCTTGTTACCTGTTTTGCAGTCCTGAGCCCTGTGCCCTGTTTGCAGTCCTGCACCCTGTTCCCTGTTTGCAGTCCTGTTACCTGTTTTGTAGTCCTGAACCCTGTTCCCTGTTTGCAGTCTTGTTACCTGTTTTGCAGTCCTGAGCCCTGTGCCCTGTTTGCAGTCCTGCACCCTGTTCCCTGTTTGCAGTCCTGTTACCTGTTTTGTAGTCCTGAACCCTGTTCCCTGTTTGCAGTCTTGTTACCTGTTTTGCAGTCCTGAGCCCTGTGCCCTGTTTGCAGTCCTGCACCCTGTTCCCTGTTTGCAGTCCTGTTACCTGTTTTGTAGTCCTGAACCCTGTTCCCTGTTTGCAGTCTTGTTACCTGTTTTGCAGTCCTGAGCCCTGTGCCCTGTTTGCAGTCCTGCACCCTGTTCCCTGTTTGCAGTCCTGTTACCTGTTTTGTAGTCCTGAACCCTGTTCCCTGTTTGCAGTCTTGTTACCTGTTTTGCAGTCCTGAGCCCTGTGCCCTGTTTGCAGTCCTGCACCCTGTTCCCTGTTTGCAGTCCTGTTACCTGTTTTGTAGTCCTGAACCCTGTTCCCTGTTTGCAGTCTTGTTACCTGTTTTGCAGTCCAGAACCCTGTTCCCTGTTTACAGTCTTGTTACCTGTTTTGCAGTCCTGAACCCTGAACCCTGCTCGCTGTTTGCAGTCCTGTTACCTGTTTGTAGGCCTGATTCCGGCTTGTTGCAGTCCTGTTGGTAATACAAATAAACTGTATATAAACACATACTGCCTTGTCCGGTGTGGTCATACGTCTTTGGTCAACCTGTGTGGGTACCTGTACACGGTGTGGGGGACACCTGTGCCGTTACCCCTGACACTTGCTCTTTAAACTGCAGTACTTATCTGCATTTACATTTTGCCAGTCATCTGTTTGTTTGCTCTCTGTATTCTTAGTGCTAGGTTTCATACGAGGTTTGTTAACAACCTTTGGTGAGGTGAGACAGATATGGGTCTATTTATTTAAAAAAAATGTATAGCTACTCATCCAGTAAAATCATGTACATTCATTATGTGCAAATGAATCAGCTGTTGTGAGAATGGGGCAAACGTAAATGCTTTGAAGCCATTTTCTCTTCTGGTCAATGTTCTTCAAATATTATGGGCAATAGTAAAGATAGGTTCATTCATAAAGAACATAGAGTGAATCAGGAAATGACCACATTATGGCCACTGGATACAGCTGAGGATCATAGGAAGTTAATACCTTTTGCTAGCAAGAGATACAGAGGGGAATTTATCAAAACTAGAGCAGAGAAAATCTAGAGCAGTTGCCTATGGCAACCAATCAGATTCTCCCTTCAGTCTGTTCAGTTAAGCTTTGAAAATGAAAGGTGGATGCTGATTGGTTGCCATGCACATCTGCTCCAGATTTGGTCTGCTCCAGCTTTGATAAATCCCCCTCACAATGTAACAATTCTAGAGAACGCTGGAGGGAATTTGCAAATGAATATAACCATGGCTACTACATGGATGCCAACAGTAGCACTGTTACAAAGTTTGGCAAAACATTTGATTTTGCCCTAGTCTTACAACAGCTGATTAACTTACACAGCATGAATGCAGTTTCATTGAATGAACAACTATGCCAATCTTTTTTTATAAATAGAACCCTTAAAGGAGAACTATGGGGTCAGTGTTTTTTCCTGCGCTGGCAGATCGGAGCGGGGAGAGGGGAATCCAGCCCCTCCCCCTGTCACGGCAGAGAGCCGTGACAGGATCGAGAGGTGAGCGAACCTGGTATGTGTTCGCTCACCTCCCGATCTACTGAGCCGACTTGTGACAGTCTCATTGTCACAGGTCGGCTAGAACTATGAGGTGAGTGGAAATCACTCATCTCATAGTTCTCCTTTAAGGTGGCCATACACCTTACGATTATCGGACGACACTTTTCGTCCGATGATCGAACCATCATACGATTGTCGTACGGCGGCCCCATTATGCCCCGATTATCGCAAGGTTCATTTAGCCATAATTAAAGAAAAGCACCTGGATGAATTGCGGTAATCAACCGCACATATTTTCGTTTTGCGCATGAGCAGTGTAGATCGTACGATTTTTGTCGTACGGAAATGCCACTAACTTTGCAATAATCGTACGATCGACCAAAGTCTTCAAACATGCTTGAAAGTTGTACGATTGTACAGTATTTGCGGTTGTACACTGCCCATACACCTTGCGATTATTGGACGAAAATTAGATTGCATATGATTATCATACGATAATCGTAAGGCGTATGGGCACCTTTAGTGTGTGATGTATTTTGTGTGTGTGGCACTTGATTAATGATATGCGCGTATATACGAGCGTCTATGCGCATATATGCGTACATGCGTGCACTACATGCAATTCCAGAATGCAGCACTCGTAATGGAATTTTAATGTGCTGATACACGCATATGTGTGTCTAAATGCGCATAGATACGCTGCCCGGACGCATCTCTGTTCCATTCTGTTTTTGCGTATATATACGCTGCACAAATATACGGCTCCATAAGCAGCTGTGTGTATGGAGCCATTTATTTGCATATGTTGCATATGGTACAATACGTACGTACGCGCATATATGCGCGGCAGTGTGAATGAGGCCTTAAAGATGTAAATAAACGTTATTTACAAAAGAAAAAAATAATAATAATAAAAAAACAATTGGGCGGAGCTAGCAGTGAGTCTTCTAGCAGGTCCCGGCCAATGAATAACAACTGGGCGGAGCCAGCCGTGATGTCACGGCTGGCTCCGTAGATACGACGAGTATAGCCCAAACCTATATTTTAGCACAAAAAGTAGGGGGTCGTCTTATACGCCGAGTCATCTTATACGCCGGCAAATACGGTAATAAGTCGGTGTGTTACCGACAGGCTCACCAGGTGAAAATAAAGTCTTGAAAAAAAGAAAATAATACAGCAATCACATCTAAAGATGGCAATTCATTATGCATTTAGAATGTACAATGTATGTACAATCTTCTTTTGATTTGTCAAAGGTATGTAATATAAGGGCAAACCTAAACAATCCATTCAACTGCTTTGCTTATCACTCTATTAATTTTTTGTTTTGCAGCTTATAAAGTGATTAAAAAAGAGTAAATCTGTTGATTTGAAGTATAAATTGACTAGGATTTTATGTTAAAAAAAACTCCCTTAAAATGAGAAATGATTTTATCAGGTAATCTGATTTCAGAGGTGGCTAGTGGCAGAATACTGCAGACGAAGAATAACAGCAAAATACAATATTACTTAAAACTAATCTGCAGGGGGAACACTGATGATAAACAAATGAGCCAATTGACTGGCCCATCTTGTCTGGATTAGGAAGCTAAAGACCTATTTACCATATTGATTGGGTGAAGCTGACTCACCTGACTGACCAAAATCTCCATGTATATAATAGGAAGTGTAAAAAATCTGGCACATAATGGTCACATCTGCTCATGTATGCATCATGCAACCTCTTCTATCCTCTCTGCATAATATAGACTTTTGGCTTGGATGATGAATACTTGGAATTGCCCCCATTAGCAAGGCAGCCTGACTGTGGTATGCATGAAGTGTGAATATACTATTCAGCAATAAGGTGTGTGGTATGCAGCCTATATGTTGCCAAAGTCTAAATACAAAACAATACCTTTTATAAACTTGTTTTACTCTTTCCACTGCCAAGCATGTATGTTTTGGGCAGTTTTAGCATCCTTCGTACTCCTGTACAGTAGTTTTTGGGTCATATTTTCTGATAAGTGTAATTCCCTACCTTAAAGAGTAATTCTAACTCACCGAATTTCATTGATCGACAGAACACATTTTCTTTTGCGCGTGTGCAGTGTTCTTGCTGCAATTATTTTTGTACGAAAATGCCACTAATCAATCGATTTTCATTCGATTTGGAAAAAGTTTCCAGCCTGACCCTTCGAGAAAATTTGAGCGGGATTACAATAAAAATAAATCGTTGGTGTTCTATTAACTGATCGATTATCGTTGGAAAGACCATTCGTGGAAGATTTTATGGACCAAAATCGAAGAGTGTATGGGCACCTTAACTGCCATATTGCCCCTCCCTGCAATCCTCAAACTAATCCTCGCTCAATACTTTTTTTGTAAACCTAACCCTCACATTAACTACTGTGAAGCAGACCTTTCCGTAGGGTACACATGTAGGGAATTTCAGAAATTTGCTGCGCTGGTGACCCTATTCCATTGGCAGAAAACTATCATTGGATCGACTTTTGTCAAAGGAACACGTTGGATAATCTTCGACCGTACGGTATTTGCAGCCAATCAACTACAAGCACCGGTCAGGTACCTTGGCAGGTAACAGCAGGAGATAGGTCCATGCTCGCTGTTCAGCGTTGTTGGAGGAATCTGTTATAATTTCTCCGTTCAGCCCGCTGGATGAACTAAGAAAATATAATCCTGTATACCCTACCCTGCATATTCACCTATCTTTTTCCAGAATGCTCCGCAGCAATAACTATCCCCTCTGCTCCAACAGATACCTGTGCCAGGATTGCCCGAATATACTGTGTTGACAAAACAAATAGTGGCCAGCCTGACTCAGACTTTGCTCCCCCGTCATCCTCTCAGAATTCATACTTGACCCTCACCTGCCCTGTTTTGTACAGTCCAACAGTGCTCACAAAGTCAACACTATGCTAATTCCCTACAAACTAGGCAAAGTGGGAAAGGGGCTTCATGATTTACAAAGTGCAAAATTATTTTTGGAATTTGGCAACATACAGTTTTTATGCTGCATTGAAATTGTTGTTATACTTTAAATAAGAAGTGAACTCTGGAAGCTGTTCCCAAAAAGCGTAGGGAGAAAGCAAAGGACTAGTCACAAGGATTATATTTATTCCCAAAACTTCTGCACTCTAATTTTATAGAGACAGATTAAACCTTAAAGTGACATTAAACCCTCAGATTTTTTAACATAAACCAATACTGTAATGTGTGCCTTACTGTAATCCATGGTAGTTTCCCTTCTCTTTGCTGCTCTTCCTTTTAAATCCTCATGTCTTCTCATGCTGGGGAGAACTTCCCTTTTCAGCTCAGGGCCTCTTCCTGTAGTGCTGGCTCAGGTTACAAGCCTATACAACTTATACACAGGCACCGTGTATCCATTCCTGAGACAAGGCAGTCTGCTGCAAAACAGAAGTTCTTCAGAGCATGAGAACAGATACAGATTTAAAAGGAATAGCAGCAAAGAGAAGGGAAACAACCATGGATTACAGTAAGGCACACATTACAGTATTGTTTTATGTTAAAAAATCTGAGGGTTTAATGTCACTTTAAACCTATATAAGCTGCCAACACAACAAAGTTGTATATACTTACAAACAGTGATTCAATTAATACCGTGCAGCACTCATTAATAATTAATATCCTATATAAAATTACCAAGTGTGATAACAAGATTAATAAATGATTAATAAAGTGCATAAAATATGAGACAAAATATTTTACATTTACATTTCATATCCACATACTTCATGCCCATAATAAAGTGCAAAATCTCTAAACCAATATCCCACTATGTGTTATTTCACCATCAATTATTCTCCAAAAATATCCACTTTCATATAATACAATCCATGCAAAAAAGGTCTCTTTCCATTCCACTTAAACTTCAATATACACCTTTAAATTGGAATATTGCTTTTCATGGTCGATCCTGTCTGACTGAGACTCGTTCACGTATGCCTGTGCGATTATAAAACATTCATGCAGACAGTAGAGTATACACTGGAAGGTTTTCGAACAAACGCAACGTTCGATAATACCATCAGCAACTTGCTGGATGTCGCTCAAAATTTCGTTTGATTTTCGTTTTGATTTAACATTCGATTTTGGAATGAATAGTTTTCATTCGAGCAAGAAACAGTTTCCACCATACTCCTATTTTTTTGTCACTACAGCCAAAATTGATCATCTATTTGACCCCTTCAACGATTAGAAAGTCAAATGAACGTTCCAAAACCGATTTAGCTTTTTCGAAATTCATTCAGTGTACAGTATACCGTACTTAGGGAAAGATTTCCACTCACGTTGGAGAGACTTTTTACTCCTTTTTGTGTCTCAGAGATAGGAAGTCAAGTATCCTCAACACACAGATTGAAAAAAAAATATCTAGTGGCTTTACCCATTCAGTAGTCTATTCATAAAGTATAAATTATGGCCTTAGATACATTTTAAAGACCTGCATTTCGGAATAATGCACATCCGCCTTCTTTTGATTCCACTGTATTTGTCATTAGTTATCTGGCAGAAAGCAATATCAAATATTTTTTTTTATACATGCATATGTAGCTGCAGATAATATTTAATATAAGAGAATAAAATGATCAGTATCACTTCACATTGTGTGATGTAGTGAGAGGCGAGTGCATAGGGCTGGTAGGAGACAGTGATAATTAAAAGATAAACTTTGGTGTTCTGAGCATTGAGGTTTTATTAGCTTCATAATCCACAATGCACAAGAGTTATTATTCATCGGAATACATACTATGTTTTGATTAACATTATATTGTGAACTTTATGAGAGCAATGTGTTCTGTGATTTCATGCAGCTAATACAATTACACGTATTCTTCAGCTGGCAGGTTAACAGGCTTTAAAATTAATATCGGCTTCTGTTTGTTGAATGGTTTATTTTCCTGTTTATTTCACAAAATTGTCTCTGGGGTGGTATCCAGCCACAGGCAGTAGATGCATGTATTAACCAAACTCATCATAATTCTTTCTAAGCCCTCATTATATTATTTATTTATAATATATGTTATTTATGCACATGCATTCCGCTGTCTTCCCAGGTTTTTAGCACTTACACACTACTATGAAATGAAGTCCTGTTGGCATTGTAGCTTTAAAACTAAACTCTGAATTTTAGAGTGTGTAATGTGTGTTTGATTTTGCAACATGTGGCTACCAGTTGTCATGCCCAGACAGTTGAAGGGTTAAAGCGTATCTAAATCCAAACTCCAAAATGTAATATATTTCAGCTATACCCATCCTTAGATGTAGTGGCTGCATTCGTTTTTGTGGTTTTTTTTCTTTATGTTCCAGCCAGTAACATGCTTCCTGTATTAGGGTGACTCCACTCTATGGAGGAACAACAGAGCCACCCTTGGACAGCAGCATTGTCACCCTATGGAGAGGGTAGTGTTAGATACACAAGCCGATTTAGATGGACTTGACTAACAAACTAAAGTAGTATTAAACTCTCAATCTTATTTTTTTCAATAATGAATTCAGATCAAACAAATATAAATTGCTCAGTAAAGTCATTTCTTTAAATTTGGCCCAATTGCTTACAGTCATCCCATTTTTTCTACAGCTCCAACCCTCTCAGCTTGACTTCCCTGTATTCCCCATTAATTAATGAACCCATGCTCCTACACTCTATCCCTAAAGGTGCCGATACACTCCTTGATCCTCATTTGGAAATCTTCCACGAATCGTTGAATCGACCAGTTGATGGGACACCAACGATTCTTTTTACTGTAATTCCGCTCAAAATTTTCTCGAAGGGTGAGGCTAGAAAACTGGGGATGCACCAATATATTGGCCACCGAAACATATCAGCCGAAAATGGCACTTTTGGCAAAATGCCGAAAGTGCAATTTTTCTGCCGATATAGCGGTGCATCTGTTCTTTCTCTCCTCCATGCTGGCCGAGCGCTTCGGGAGGAGAGCACTGTGAGTGGCCGGCATCTCTCCTCATCGCACCGCTCAGCCTCCTGTGACAGATCAGAAGAGCGACGGTGTGCGGGGAGACAGCCAGCACTGTCACAGGAGGCCAGTCGGTGGTGCGGGGGAGGAGTCAGCTGTCGGATCGAGCTCTCCTCTCCGCACCGCTCGTTCAGCCTCCTGTGACACCTGTCAGGAAGCAGAGCGAGTACAAACACTCAGCGACCAGTGGTCGCTGAGTGTTTGTAAAAAATTGAGGACAGAGTATGTTTTGGTTACCTTGGAACTAACATTGTCCAGCTTCTAATAAAGTATGCCCACATTGCATGTGCCTGAAGTGCATCCCTTTTTCAAGGGCACCGAGCAGCATAAAAAGACATGGGGTACAACACTTTATTCAAGTATGCAGTACACTAGTGGCCTTATATCATAAAGTGAAGTAACCAATGGGAAACTATGAGAAAATGTTAATGCTTATCAGTTCATAGCACATATTGTGTGTGTGTATATATATATATATATATAATATATATACACACACACAAACACAAAACTGAGTATTGTAGTATGCAATGATACCTTTCTTATTGGACTAACAAAATATATAAAAGACAAGCTTTTGAGAGTTAACCTCTCTTCAATACTCCGTTGTTTTTTTATACATCTTCTCTACTGGACTAATAGGGCTTACCCATTTACATTACATATATATTAATACTGCTACATTAAATCATATAGCTGTAGGCAATGCATTACAGCTATGGCACCGCAGTGTGAATGAGCTCATCTACTCAGATTAAATGACATAATAGCAGCCTAATGTACAATGTAATCCAAGGTTATTAAAAGTGCACAGCTATATATACACCTTATTTTACTTTTGTCTATAAACAATTTATAACTTATAATTTGTGATTTTTAGTTTTATAGTGCTCTATCGACTTCTCAGATAATGTTTTGCATTGCAGGTTTCCCCACACTAGCTTACCCTCAAAGTGACAGCTATGCATACTAATGCCAAAGCAGATGTAATGCTTATTTAAGATTTTGTATTTTATAGATTTTTGGATTGAGCTTAGTAGATCCAGGCCAGAGGCTAGATTTGGGTGACCGGCAGACATTATTGATGAATACCATTACTGTTACATTAGAAGTGTAGAGTTCAGAAGCTGCACATATTAAAGTGGGCATATTCCGGAAGGGCAACATGTTAATATTTACTGACAGCTGAGGTTATGATTCCTGGGTGCCATACGTTAAACACAGCTTTTCTAGGCAGAAGAGAATAGGTTTGCCATATACAGAGTGTAAAAGGCCCTTACAGTATTGTATTGTACCTCAAAGTGAGCATTCTATTCCAGAGCTCCAGCACAGTAAAGGTGCCACACAATGTTTCTGCAGCTGGACTGCAGTTGCAAAATAACTAATGTTTACAGCAGGGTAAACAGAGTTTTCAGCCAATTCTGATATTTGGACAGTGTAAAGGTGTCATACATTCCAACAACCCAACTACCACTTCAAAATGAGTAGTTTTTACAGCAGTGTAAATCCTGCATTGCACCCCAGAGTTTGCGGTCTACTCCGCTGCCTCACCACTGTAAAGGAGCCACAAAAGGTTTCCACAGCTCAACCACAAACTGCAAAATTTCTACTGTTTTGTGCAACGTAAATCCTGTGTAATGCCTCAGAAATCGCAGCCTTTTCAGATGTTTCAGCATTCAAACATATTTTTGACTACTGCCTCTCAAGTAATACATGCTAATGTTTATTTCAAGATGAAACCTGTTTTGTCTCTCCCTCCTATATTGCGACCTAACCAAGCTGCTTACATACTGTGCAACCACTGAACAATATTCATGGCTTTTGTCTCTCAGATAATATAATCTAAATTTCTAGATAAAATTTGCATTGTCTCTCACTCTTTCCATTTGCTGCCTATTCAAATGCTTGTGTACTATCCTAACGTTGGCAGATTTCTAACACATACCTGAAGTCTATACTTTGATTACTTTGGACATAAATGGGAATATGTGGATGGGAGGAAATGTATGGAATGTGGGGTTGTGGCTGTGAAGTATTTTTTGTGCAGTTTGTTTTGACAATTTATAACACTTAAAACAATGCGGTGTGGTTGTGCTGCTAGCAAATTTGTATGCATTTGTGGGCTTTCCTTTTTTTACCAAGAAGCCTCCTATAGATTTTAGCTCTCTCCTGGAAGCTACTTCCAGTGGTCAATTCAGGCCTATCACTGCTTGATAAAAAATCAGGCGTCGCAGCCAAAACTACCTAAACAAGCATATTTTCCAAGTTGAAATAAATTTTGGATGCTATTGTTGTATTTTGTTCCTGCCCGGGAATGAGCTGTGCTGTGTGTATCCATTGACACACACAGCACTCGACAAGCAACGCCCCTTTTCCTGCCTCCTCTTTCCTTACAGTATCTTGATGGGCAGGTGCAGCAGCGTATCGCTGCCCTGCTCTCAGTGGCTTTGGGATCCCTCCTCTCAACCCAGAACATCAGGGACACATTCTGGATCATCTGGGAACCAACAGCGGTTGATGTGGAGTATAGATAAGTGTTTGGAGGTGGGGGGCAAGGAAAGAAAGCAGGACATTGTTAACCTTAATGCAGAGAATGCATTAAGGTAAAAACAAATAGCCTTTTTTACCAATTTAATATATTTAAAGGGGAGGTTTAAAACTCCTGTCAGGTTTTTTTTTTGCCACCTGTGTCTCATTAGGGAGATTTGCCTTCACTTCCTGTCCTGTAGACTCAACAGTAAGGAGAGGATATCTTTGCAATGTGAGGGATATCCCCTCTTGAACAGCTGTCATGGAAACAAGTGTCCCCATTAGAAGATGTCTACTCTATTTCTGTTCTTGCAACTCAAAATTGTAGGTTTACCCCCACTTTCATTCTTGGTGACATTGGTGGTCAGGACAATTAGTGATAGTACATCTCCTTAACGGGTACACAGACAGCAATAACAACCTGATAGGGGTTCTAAGACCTCATCTCTCCAAATCTAAAAAGAAGTTATGACTATAGTTATACTTTAAGTGCTTCCTGTCTCTTCTGATATCAGATTTTGCACCATTTACGTTATGTATCTATGGACTTGCTCTATCTTATCAATATCTTCTACTGATCATATAAAAAGAAACCAGATGCTCATATAATAACCTCAGAAGTACACAACTGAAGAAGGGAATTAAAATGAATTTTGCTTTCTAAATTACGTCAATAAGGGCACCATTGGTAGCAAGGATACCTAGGGCAGACAACAGATTACAATAAGCTGCTTTGTGCACATTCACAAGCATCTTGTATCAGGAGGATTTGTAGATTGTTTCTCTGCTGTCAGAGGAGATACTGTTGCTGCCTGCTCCCGGGCATTACAAAATAAAAGGTTAATAAACTTGTGAACAATGCCTCATCTGCCATACTTGCACCTTTCAATAAAGCAAGAACAGATGGAAGAATTGCAGTAATCAATAGCTTCATCATTCAATGGCACAAGAAAGGTTTCTCAATTCCTCCGCGTCAGCCCATTGTCAGACATTGTACTCTATTATTTTTGTTTAAAGCCTGTGAGAACTTTTCGCCAAAGATACTAATAAGCACAAACGTATAAATTTAAAACCTCAGGCAAAACACAAAACGCAGTAATATATAGGGAGGTATCAGAGTATGTTAGCTACAACCAGATCATATACAGGAATGGAGGACTGTTTGAAACTCCAGCAATCATAAACATAAATCTCAGTGCACACCATTTTTATTGTCTGGAGTTCTAGAGACATCTTTACAATAAAGTGAACCAGTCACCACTGAAATGAGAAAAAAAACTGGAACAACTTAGCCTTAGAGTTCATTCTCATATGTGAGTTTGTCTGCATCAGTGCATTTTTTATTTGCTGCCATTAAGTGCAGGAAAAGTTAGGGGTCTATTTATAAACAATTCACAGAGCCACTCACCCTGTGAATCTCTGTGACTGCCTGACCTGTGCAAATAGAGCCAAAAACGAACATTCTTCGTATATTTTTAAGGCCAAATGTAACATTTGGAAAATAACACATTATGGCCACTAGATGGCGCTAATCAACTTAGTAAAGTAAATCCCTGCAGAAGATTTACCTTCACCTCTTGTTCTGCTGTCAACTGACCATTTCCTATCACTTTTTCCCTGACAATTTAAGAGAGTCTGGGGATACAGGCAGCAAGAAAGAATACAGTTATATTCCTTCCCTAACTAAAAAAAAATGTTTTTTGCCTATACATACACTTTAAAGCAGAGGTAAAGTCCACTGTGCCTGGTAGGCTCTTTCCATAATATGCAAGTATGCACAGCACACCTGCACATTTAGGCACACTTATCTGACAAGTGTATCCTCCTCCAGCACTGACCAAACTTCTCTGCCAGTGTTGCTCCGTCCACTGCCACTGTCATATCCTCCTCTGCTTCTTCCAGGTCCCAATCATCCTGTCTAACCATAGGCTTAGCTATGATGACGAAACTCTTGTGCATGCCCACAGGAATTACTTTGTCCTTGGCACCCGCCTCCATTCCCAGCACACTGCAGATGCTGGGAAGGACCTGGGATGGTACACAGTATGGTGCATGCGCACAGAGTCACAGCGTGCTCGGCACCCGGCTCCGTT
Source organism: Nanorana parkeri (assembly GCF_000935625.1). Taxonomy (NCBI): domain Eukaryota; kingdom Metazoa; phylum Chordata; class Amphibia; order Anura; family Dicroglossidae; genus Nanorana; species Nanorana parkeri. Next base: position 776,928 of record NW_017306811.1, read on the forward strand.
CTCGACACACTGCAGATGCTGGGAACTACCTGGGATGGTACACTGTATGGTGCATGCCCACAGGAATCACTTTGTCCTTGGCACCCGGCTCCATTCCCAGCACACTGCATATGCTGGGAAGGACCAAGGATAGTACACTGTATGGTGCATGCCCACAGGAATCACTTTGTCCTTGGCACCCGGCTCCATTCCCAGCACACTGCATATGCTGGGAAGGACCAGGGATAGTACACTGTATGGTGCATACACCATACAGTGTACTCAAGAAAGAAAAAGTGCTAGAAGTTATAAGCAGTTGCTTTTTGGCAGAAGTGACTTGATAGGTCTATTCTGCCAAAAAACTATAATTTCTAGCAGTTTATTATTTTAGGTTTACTTCCAATTTAAAGGAGAACTATGAGGTGAGTGCTTTTCACTCACCTCATAGTTCTAGCCGACCTGTGACAATGAGACTGTCACAGGTCGGCTCAGTAGATCGGGAAGTGAGCGAACACATACCGGCGTTCGCTCACTTCTCGATCCTGTCACGGCTCTCTGCCGTGACAGGGGAGGGGCTGGATTTCTCCCTCCCCGCTCTGATCCACCAGTGCTGACTGGCAGAACGGACGGGGGAGGGGGCGTGTACAGCTCACGCAGCTGGGCGGATCCAGACATAATTGTCGGGATCCGCTTCAGCTGCGGCGTCTCAGTATACCGCAAGCAGTAGCTTGCGGTATACTGAGCTTAGGGTGACGGGAGGACGCTAGTTTGTGTCCTCCCCTTACCCTAAGGAGAACTAAAGCCAAACCTTTTTGCTGACAGAGCAGAGTCGCACTGCTGCTGGGAAAGATCCCTACAATATTGTCAGGATCCACCCCACTGTCGGATTGACAGCTGTCTCTGTCTCTTTAGAGCCTGATTGACAGCTGTGCCCGCCCCCTCCCCTGTCTGTCCTTCCAATGAGCACTGGAGGAACAGAGATGGGAGGGGGGAATCCCTGCAGGGATCACTGACAGTCATCGCTCTCTGCGGGGACAGCTGCAATGTCCCATACTGACCCTTTTTTAAAAGCAGAACTACAGCTAAAAGTAAGAAAATATAAATGAATTACCCATCAAAAAGATAAAATAACAAAAACAGATTTTTTTTTCTGCAATAATAAACTTTAATCTAGAGACTGCTCCAAATTATATTTGTTTGCAACAAGATGTCAGTCTACTGGTCAGCATCATTCAACCCACCTCCTCTGAGCCCAGGTTGCCCTGGATCTACCCCACCCCTGTGCCTGGACAGTGAAGCAGAAGAGAAGCAGCAAAGTGGTGAGTTCATCTCTCTGCTCTCTTCTTCTACGAGCATGCATCTTGTCAGCACAGGAACTGCTTCTTTCTCTAACACTCCAGCTCTCTTACACAACTAGAGGCTGATAACAGGTCAGATTTGGGTATTGACACTGCTTGCATTTCAAAAATAAATTTAATTAACTATTTGTCAAGCCTTCAAGGATTGACAAAGGGCAGTTGTCTGCAGCGTGATGCCTAGCAAAAAAAAAAAAAATAGAAGCAGACACTCAATGGAGTGACAGCCATGATGGCCGTGAGGTGTGTGTTACCCTTGCAGAGAACATCATTGCACCAGGGACTATGATACACCATGGGTTTCTACCTGACCACTGGCCACAGCAGGAAGCCAATATTATCAGCTTATCATACTATGACAACCAGCCTGTCTGCTTTGCACTGCTGCCACCCAGTATTTGAGCTCTACAGGAGCTGGTTAGGGAATGCAGGCACACTACAGGAGCTAGTTCAGGACTGTAGACACACAACAGGAGTTGGTTGGGGTTAGGGACTGTGGGTTTTGGCCAACAACAGGAGTATGTCAGGGACTGCAGGCACACTACTGGAGTTGGTTAGGGACTCCAATCACACTACAGGAGCTGGTTATTGGCTGCAGGCACAGTAAAGGAGCTGGTTGGGGAATGCGGTCACACTACAGGAGCTGGTTGGGAAATGCAGGCACACTACAGGAGCTGGTTGGGGACTGTAGACACACAACAGGAGTTGGTTAGGGACTGCAGGCATACTAAAGTAGCTGGATGAGGAATACAGACACACTATAGGAGCTGGTTGGGGAATGCAGGCACACTACAGGAGCTGGTTGGGGACTGTAGACACACAACAGGAGTTGGTTAGGGACTGCAGGCATACTAAAGTAGCTGGATGAGGAATACAGACACACTATAGGAGCTGGTTGGGGAATGCAGGCACACTACAGGAGCTGGTTGGGGACTGTAGACACACAACAGGAGTTGGTTAGGGACTGCAGGCATACTAAAGTAGCTGGATGAGGAATACAGACACACTATAGGAGCTGGTTGGGGAATGCAGGCACACACAGGAGCTGGTTGGCGACTGTAGACACACAACAGGAGTTGGTTAGGGTTAGGGACTGTGGGCACACTACAGGAGTTGGTTAGGGACTGTGGGCACACTACAGGAGCTACCACCACTCTCTCACTTTCTTTTGTCGGGGTCAAATTTTTATTTTGAAAAAAAAAAAGGTTACAATTAACATATTTTTCACTATTCACCAATTGTAAATGGTGATGAAATAAAATACTGTAGATCTGTTGAACTTACCAAACATTTGCACACAGAAAGCTGAGATACACTTGAGACAAGATTATTCAACTCTTATTCTGCATATACACATACAAAACCATTTACAGATACCTTACTTAGATGTTTTTATTTTGTATTCTCGACTGTGTCCTCTAAAAACTAGGCATATGCTAAAAAATGATCATAGGTAGCCTTTATTTCAGAATATCTGCGTTCATTATTTTCTTTTTGTGCTTCAGATGAAATGTACAGAAAGATTTTATCTGGGGAATAAATAGCAGCTATCTCACTCGTCTAGATAGCGTAGTGCTTATATCCAATTTTCCTTGTTTAAATACAACGACAGAGACATAAAAGGAGGTTTTATTTAGCTGTTATCAAGTTAGCCACAGCTCAAACAAAAGTAATTGGTGCTGCTATTCAGAGACTATTATGTGTCAGGGAAAAGAATTCATTTGTTGAAACATTTTACACTCTTCTTCCTATTTACCTCTTTTTATCTTCTTAACCTTATCACAATTGTTGGCACATAGTGAATTATTTTCTACCTCTCTTCCCTGTCCAGTGCTGTTTATATGTCTGATCAATACAATGCAATGACTTTCTATCTTTAGAACCAGATCTATTTATTGTTGAATTATTATCTACAAGACAAACCATACTGATCCTGAAAACTGATAATCCTAAAACACACAGTACGGAAAATCAATAAAGATATACATAGTACATACAGTATACATATATATAAATAAATACATGTATACGTCGATCAGCTATAACATTATGACCCCCGCGCCCAATATTGAGTAGGTCCTGACCTGTTGAGGCGTGAACCCTGCTAGACCTCTGAAGGTATGCTGAGGTATCTGGCACCCAATGGTGTATTTTGGTTTTGTGCTGCCCTAGGCAAGACTAAACTCCGGCACCCCCTCACTGTAACTTTGTCCCAGCCCTTTCTGTTTAAGATATTTTGTGTACCCTGTCAGGCGTTGGATACAGTGCGCATGCTGTATCCAGCTTCTGACGGGTTGCACTATTAGGATAGCGGGAAAGCCCGATGTGCATTTTGCTTATCCTGTCAGAAGGTGGATACAGCGAGGCCCGTTTAAATAGTAACAGGCATGTGCTGTATTATTTCTGCCAGTGTCGGAGAGAGAAGGCTCGTCAATAGATTTGGGTAAGGATCATTTTTTTTTTCTTAATGGCAGGTGAAGCTCTGCCTCACTGGTTTGGGGGTAGCATTTCTTGCCTACCCCCTGGAAATTGCCATCAAAGGCAAATGCCTAGTTTGTCTTGTGGTAGGTACGCCTCTGCTGGCACCAAGCATCAGTCGCAGATCCTTTAAGTCCTGTAAGTTACAAGGTGGGGCCTCCATGGTTCGGACTTGTTTTTAGAGTACACAGTACCTTTTAGGTTTAGTAGGAATTTTAACGGGGGCCCAACGCCCAAAAATTGAAAAATAAAAATGTGGGGTCCTCCCTAAAATTCCATACTAGATCTTTAATTCAAACAGGGCAGAAAAGGGCAGGGGGAAGAGCAAGAGAGCCCCCCCCCCATACAAGGCCACATGCCCTCGACATTGGGAGAAAGCTTTTCCAGGGGGGACCTCTGGAAAAGCAACTTGTCCCCATGCCGGTAAGGAAAATGGCCTCTTCCCCACAACCCTGGCCTGGTGGTTGTGGGGGTCTGTGGGCAAAGGGGCACATTTGCATCCGGGTACCCCCTTTCATGAAGGGGGCACCCAGATGCCACCCCCCTTGTGAATAAGTAAGGGGTAGTTGTTACCCCTATTCATTCACCATAAGGTTAATTAAAAGTAAATAAACAGACAACACCTTAGAAGAAATCCTTTAACCCCTTCATGACTGAGGCCTTTTTTTCATTTTTTGCACCCATTTTATATTCCACATTTTAGGCCTGAAAATTACTTAAAAACCCCTTAACATTATATATCTTCTGAATGCCAAGACCCTATAGAATAAAATGGTGGTAGTTGCAAATTTTTATGTTGATGGGGTTAATTGAACAAAAAACACAAACACAAAAACAAATGGCCGAAGCGGTACTAGCTCTGCTGTGAAATCGACCATTTAGCAGCAGCAGTTCATTGGGAGCAGGCGGGGGTGTGGGCATCGGGATTTTTTTAGTTCAGCAAGACAGCGGTCGTCGTTCATCGTGATTGAGGCTGGATCGCATCACTGGACAACGTGATGGACCATGGATTGCAGCATTGGAAGATTTTTTTTTTTTACAATAAAGGACTTGTCAAAACATATGCGTTTGGCGAGGCTGTTTCCTTTGGCTGCTGTATGGGCCATTGTAAATAGCGCATACAGCAGCCCTTCGCTTCGGCTGAACCGAAGGTTTTCCTGCAGCCGAAGCCAGCCGTAGTAT
>NW_017306811.1:781951-801139 GCF_000935625.1 Nanorana parkeri
ACTGTGAAAGCTTTTAAATTAAACTGATTCTATGTAGGTAATGTTTGCATTAAAATATGATATTCATGACTCATTTGTATTAAGTTACCATGTAAAACCACGATCAAGTTCAAAGTCATTTTTATTTAGGTAAAAATACAGCCAACAAAACAGTTTAGTGTTTCTAAAATAGCCTGCTTTCCCTGAATTACTGATCACATCATTTCCCAAAATGCCTGTCAAGTTTTCACTACACAATATTCATATCAGTGATGCTACATGGCTTGGGAAATGGGGTGGCCTTGATAGGGCTTGTACAACACTTGCTGGGGGCCAATTTGCCACTAAATGCTTTGGTTGTAACAGTTATTATATTAGCTAAGCACTCACCCTAACAATTTAAAAATGTTGACTATGCCACAAAAGGGAACTTTAAAAGTTAAAGTGACACTGCAACCCTGTTTTTTGGGGGGTTTTCTTTTAAAGTGCACTATTTAATTAATTTTCAGCTTCGAATTCTGTGTCCCCTCTTGTTTACGGGTGTCTCCTTTGCCTAGCAGGTTGCAGGGGACACACACGTGCATTTGCGCTCCCGGCCTGCAACTGTGCTCCATAAGCCATGCCCCCTGTGCCCATCTCCTCCCTCCTCACAGTTGGAAGGTAGCAGGGAGTTTTTTACCTTAATGCAGAGAATGCATTAAGGTAAAGAAGGATTAGCGTTTAGTACTACTTTAAAGTGACATTAAAGGCAATGCTAGTGTAAGGACTTACCTTAAATAATGCCTCTTGATCCGATCATTTTCTTCTTTCAAGTCGTTTTCAGGAGTCCCTGCAGCGCTTACTCCTGTCTCTTCTTGTTCCACAGAGTCTGTGTGGGTGCACGCTGCTGCATTAACTTACTCTGTGACTCACCTCTTTGGTGGAGACACAGGTAAGTTTTTTTAACCCTTTTGAAAAGTTTGGGTTTTTTTGCATGTTTTTGCATTTATCTACTGCTCGTTTTCAGTAGATATATGCAAAACCTTGTGAGGCTTTAATAAGCTATAAGCATTTACTAAATACTGGGTCTATGGTCACCATAGAGAACCTTAACTCTGGAGAGGCCTGGGTTGACTGCATGCAAAACTGCCACTGGGAAGCACATCTGAATTCTCATCATACACCTAACCTTAAAAGTTTATTTGCAGCACACACGCATGGCTTGTGTTACTTATTCAAGATGTTAGATTGTAAGCTCTCTTGATAAGTTTACATACTGTGATTTCTGTTTCTGGTCATATTTATTGTTTACCACTTCTATAATGTCCACATTACACCATCATCTTCATTATCATCATCATCATCATCATCATCATCATACTATATAATCAAGAGAGGGCAGAATGGGGCACTAGGAAAGCTTTGGTTCCCCATCTAATCAGATAACATAAACATTGTAATAGGTACAGATTAATATACCATCCAAAATCCTCACCGCTCAGATTCTGCAGTTAGTGCCTGCTATGTTGAACCCGCAGGTGCAGGCTGAAGCAGTGTGTGCTCACCATAAATGCAAAGTCCAAAGAATGGCCGCACTCCACAGGTGTCAGCAAGCAAGTCCAATCTTTATTGTAATCCAAACTCATGTATACGTCACAAACAGGCTCTTATCTTATCTTATTCCTATGCAGCAATAACCTCTCCCCACTGGCGGAACTACCAGGGTCGCAGCGGTCGCAATTGCGACCGGGTCTTGGCGTTCCGCCACTTGGGGCGTGGGGGCCCAGCGAGAAAGAAGAGGCCCCCCAGATCATGACGCTCCTTCCCTGCCGCACTGCCACCCGCAGCATGTACGGGCGGCTGTGCAGCAGGGATGGAGAGTCTGTCACTGGTCCCGCAGAATGTGCTGCAGGCACCGCCGGGCAGCACATATAAGTCCCAGCAATGCATTACAATTTTAAGTAGGGATACACCAGTACTCATACTCGTGAAAATGCCCCGATACTAAACGCAGATACCGGTGTTCTGTGGAGAACGCCGATGTAGTCTAATTTGCCGACCTCAGCATCTGCGCTTGCACACAGACCAGTATTATCGAGGAAACCGGGATTTATTTACAAAGTATTTCGTTTAAATTGTTAATTGTGACTGTTAATAATATTCCATCCTTCATTTACTGCCATGCATAGTATATTATTAATGGTCACAATTAACCATTACAAATGAATACTTTGTAAATAAATGCCGGTTTCCTCGTTAATCCCGTCTGTGCGCAAACGCAGATACTGGGTCGGCGTTCTCGACAGAACACCGGCACTAAAATCTTAAACAAGCGGCTGCCTGAGGTCCCGTGGTTGTTGTGGAACTCTGCAGCCTTCCTGTTACCCTGAATGTTCTAGTTACATGACAACCTTCTGCCCCCCATGACCATTAGGCCAAAAGTGACAACCCTGTGGTCTAATACCACCACTCCGCTACCCAAACATGAACAGTTTATCTCCTGGCCTATTTATATTATTGCACACATAGTTATACATTTTCTTTCTCTCATCATCAGCCGAAATCTACTAGTGTTTTTACACATTGTTATAGTATTCTAAGCCACCTACAGACCAGTAAAACGAGAAAAAGGTTTTGTGAAAAACAGGTAATTCTAGCAGAAGGGTGTTGCTTTGGGGCACCAAAGGTGGTGGGACTACAGTCTACAGAGATAGAAATCTGGCCCTGGTGTAGCTGTATATTATTTAAAAAAAAGCACAGCAAACAACTAGGAAGGAAGAGATAACAACAACCCTTAAAGGAGAACTATGGGGTTAAGGTTTTTCCCCATAGTTCTCCTTAGGGTAACGGGAGGACACAAACTAGCGTCCACCTCTCACCCTAAGCTCAGTACCGCGAGCTACAGCTCGCGGTATACTGAGACGCCGCAGCTGAAGCGGATCCCGACAATTATGTCTGGATCCCCACAGCTGCGTGAGTGACAACTGGCTCTGCCTATCTAGAGGCAGAGCCAGCTGTACCCGCCCCCTCCCCCGTCCGTTCCGCCAGTCAGCGCTGGCGGATCGGAGCGGGGAGGGGGGAATCCAACCCCTCCCCTGTCACGGCAGAGAGCTGTGACAGGATCGAAAGGGTCGCTCACTTCTCGATCTACTGAGCCGACCTGTGACAGTCTCGTTGTCACAGGTTGGCTAGAACTATGAGGTGAGTGAAAAGCACTCACCTCATAGTTCTCCTTTAAATTGGAAGTAAACCTAAAATAATAAACTGCTAGAAATTAGTTTTTTGGCAGAATAGACCTATCAAGTCACTTCTGCCAAAAAGCAACTGCTTATAACTTCTAGCACTTTTTCTTTCTTGAGTACACTGTATGGTGTATGCACCATACAGTGTACTATCCCAGGTCCTTCCCAGCATATGCATTGTGCTGGGAATGGAGCCGGTGCCAAGGACAAAGTGATTCCTGTGGGCATGCACAAGAGTTTCGTCATCATAGCTAAGCCTTTGGTTGGACAGGTTGATTGGGCCTGGAAGAAGCATAGTTCTCCTTTAAACTGCTATGTCTATACCTATAGGAAACAAACAGTACTTCACTAGCATCGTTCAACCCCAAATACCCAATGGTTAACAAAACCGCCTCTAGTACATTTGTTTGTCTGTTCTGGCCGGAAAGTGAAACATGTTATGCCAAAGTTTCCCATAATTACATTTGACACAGCAGATTTGTCCCTTTAGGTGGCTGACCTGCATCCCCTTACTTGTAATAAGATTACTTTAGTTCTTAGTAGTACATTGAGTTAAGTTTAGTTGCTATGGTTTCTATGGCTGCAACTTTCAGAAATACATATTTTTTAGATATACAGGAAGCACAGATGTGACCAGGAACTACTTTTTTTTTTTTACAGACTGAAAACTGAAACTTTAAAGTGATATTAAAGTCAAAGGGTTATTTTTAAGCTATTTCAGATGCTGATGAAATCACTTACAATGGATGCTGCTTCTTGATGTTTAAAAGTTTTAGTTTCCTGCAGAATCAGCTGGTCCCCTGAACACTGGCCCCAATATACTGTTTTAGGGCAACTGCTTTCCCTTGCAGGGTCCTATGGAGCCACCCTTGTGTGTGCTAGTAGGCTGTGTGTGTCTCCACAAACATACAGGCACAGCAAGGAAGCCATCCCCCTGATCTCTGCACCTCTTTCAATCCTCCTCCCTTCTCCAAGCTAGTATATGAACAGATGCTGGAGAATGCTCCGCCCCTTGTGATCTTGTACTGCGCAGGAAGTTCAGGGAAGCTGAGCTCAGAGAGTTGGAGGCAGCTGTTCAGAAACAAGATGGCTGCAATTGCTTTGGCAAAGATGTAAAGCAAAATTTTGCTGGACAATGTAGACGTGATTTGTATTCATTATTGAAAAAAAAAGTTTGAGTTTAATACTACTTTAAATCCCAACTCTCCCGGACGAGTCTCCCGCTACACTTTCTCCCGGAAAGGCAGAAATAGCTAGCCGGAAAGGTGCAATAGCAAAAAAACTAGCTATTGCACCCGCCCACTGCTGCTGTCAATCAGCAGTGGGGGACCTGAAGTTCTCCATCAGGTCCTCTTCTAGTGATTGACAGCAGCAGAGGGCGGGTGCAATAGCCAGCTTGCTATTGGATATTGCAAATTGAAATAGCCAATAAGAATCTAGCTATGCATTCCTATGCTGGTTTTTTTTTTCTGACTGACGACGGCCGGCGGCTCCAATGTCAGAAATAAAAAAAATCAGAGCAGGGAAAGGTTTACTCTGCGCGATCGAGCAGAGTAAACCTTTCCGGGAGAAAGTGTTTCACTCCCGCGGGCGGCCGGGAGCCGCTAACAGTAGCAAAATTACAGCGCTGAAGGAGCAACGAAAATAATGTTACTGTTAGGGGTCGCCACAACTTGGGCAATTTTATCAAGGGGTCGCGGCACTAGAAAGGTTGAGAACCGCTGTATTAAAGTATCTATAACATGGATATACTATATAATAAACCAAGCACGGTTGTGTATACTCTTTCTATGTGTGGATTGTACAGAAAAGATAAGGTTCACATTGCCAATGCAGACTTTTTGGGGTTGATTTACTGAAAGGCAAATAGGTTGTTCAATTTGCAATTAAATGTTCCCGTAATTTTGTGTATAAGTTGAAACTCTGCTTTCATGTATTCTTTGTAAACTGAGTTTTTAACACATTCACTAAGCTAAATGAAAATTCCCTTGCAAAGTGAACAGCCTTTTTGCCTTTAGTAAATCAACCCCAATAAGTCTACATTTGCAATATGTGCAGCATGCGTTTTATGTGAACGACTTCAGTTAAGGAGCCCAGTGCTGACAAGACAGCAACACTAACCATTGTACTTCTATACTATCTACAACACATGTGGCTGCTCCGCATAACCATACAACATAATATTCTCCACGGAAGATAAGGCTAAAAGCTAATTTACATAACACAGCAAGCAATGAGATTTATAGATATACCTCTAAAGTTTTAAGTACTTAATGGAGCAGAAAATAATTATGTAAAACTTCAATTTTGATTACCCAGTTGATTTCCCTTAAGCAGTGCCATTGAAGGACACTGCAGGCACCTCCGTTTAGTCTAAAATAGTAATAGCACAAAATAATAGGCTGCAGTTAAAATGTATAAATGCAAGGCAAATAGTGTTATATTTTACCGTTAAAGACATATTTACCTACAAGTTTATAGATGATGTCAGAAAACCTTGTAGGTGGTAATATACTGTATGCCAGTCCTCAAAGTACCTTAGCTGATTGACACTATTAGTGGGTTCAGGTGATACTTTTTTTAATTGAGTGACCTTTTTTTTCCTTTTCTCTGGCCAACTACTGTTTTCCTTGAGTTAAAGCCATTGCTAGGGCTATCTACAGACTTCCCTCCAATGCATATTTATTCAATTTTGCCATAGCTTGTTATGTAACAATTGTTTGTAAAAACCATCAGTGGAAGATTAGCTCACAGCCTTACCATCTGAGGTTTACTGAAAATTATTTTCTTTCTAAAGAAGGCCATATATTGACTGGTTATGAATGTGAAAGGTCTGTGTTACAGCTCAGGGTGCCCCACTGGAACCCATCACTATCCAGATAGCAAGAAATTGTGCTGCAAGTTTGAAAATGACTTGCTAAACTATTGCAGACTTGCCAAGCTTCACAATTTTGTTGCACAATTACAGCAAGTCTGCATCGCAAGTCTCGAGACCAGCGAGCTTGCAGAGCTCTTGCTAAGACCTGCAGGACTCTTGCTGTAGACTTGTCAAGCAAATTTGCTTCAAATTCAAAAAGTGTCAACTAGAACTTGTGCTGCAAGTGTTCTGCAAGTCTACAACTTGCCAGGAATGTGTGCAGCAAGTTAACAAAATTACAATTTAACCCTGACAAGTTTGTGGAAAGTTATCCTTGCTATCTAGGTAGTGAACAGAACTTACAATAGGGACTAGTGTAGGTGGCCTGTGCTGAAAGGCACACAGGGCTGCCATTGCTTACCTCCTTCTGAAAATGCTTGTTATCTTACTGGAACAGGTGAAATAAAAATTAGCATTTTACTAAAGTCACTGGACCAACATGAAAGCCAGACAGTCATCACTTTCAGAAGATTAGCAATGGCAACCTATATTTTCCAATGTAAAGGTTTCCTTTTAAACAGTGACGTGCAGTACCTTCGCTTCCTGGTGAGGCATTCCCCAGCCCCGCCCCCAGAATGCCCAGCCCCATCCCCAGGATGCCAAAGCCCCGCCCATATCCTGCCGAATCCACTCCCCCCCATCCCGACGAAGCCCTGGCTAGTGTGAAGGAGGAAGGGAGGAGACAGGGAGGAGCCTCACTTGCTCGTCACTGCTGAGGCATTAAGATCGATGGCCTCAGTGGGTTTTTCTTTTCTTTTTTTGATTAGGCAGCTTGGACCAATGGTGCTTTGCAAGTTCAAAGCAAGTTAAAATACGCCATTATTATCCTTTTTAGCTATAGGCATTGTGGAGAAATGTGTATAAGTTCACAACAGAGGAACTGAAGTAAAAAAAAATGGAACCTTCTAATGTAAAAACACAGTCAGGGGTGTCCCTAGCATAATCGCCGCCTGAGGTGGTGGTGGGGGGGTTTAATGGGGTCCTGGTGGTGCACCACCCAGCTCTAGCCAGCATCCCACTCTGCTTCTGGCAACCAGTTTTGTCACTGGTTGCCAGGAGCTGGGCGGGATGCTGGCCAGAGCATCTCAAGTTGCTAAGAGCTGGGAGGGGAGATGTGTATGGTCCTTACACATCTCTCCTCCCGGCTCTTACCAACCTGGAATGCTGTGGCCAGAAAGGGACCCAAAGAGATGCTGCCTGAAGCAACAGCCTTGGGCTGCCCCATTATAGGGAACAGTAGATGTTTAGACTTTAAAGTCTTTGTTGTGATCTTTGAGGATAAAATACTTCACATTACAAGCAGCTAAAGATGTCAGTGATGGCTTAAAAACTCTTTCACTATTTGTTAAGAATATCTAAATAATGTATTGCCCATAGTTCCCTTTAATGTGCCCATACACCTGACGTTTATCGTACGATAATCGCGGGTGATCCCGCGATCATACGATAATCGGCAGGTGTATGGGCAGCATGCGACCTCTTCTACTGTAAGGTCGCACGACATTACAGTAGAACGATACGTACGGTAATCGGTAGGTGCATGGGCAGCATGCGACCTCTTCTACTGTAAGGTCGCACGACATTCGTCTTCCGAGCACGCTTGAAAACCTGCCAAAAATCGTACGATTTCGGCGGGTTAGTGGCGTGCTACTGCCCGCTCAGCACTGTAATCATCCGAAGCCTTCCCCTCAGCGGGGAGGGCTTGCGATGATCGCAAGTACGATCTGCCTGTCCAAGATGGGCAGATCGTACGAAATTTTAATGACCTTACAACCATCGCACAACGAAAGTCGTGCGATGGTTGTAAGGTGTATGGCCAGCTTTAGAGACTGTCTGAGCCCCACCTGCATCTGTGTGAGCGTTAGATTGGTTGTTTTCACTGTGTCCTATTTAGATCTTTTGCACTACATTTGACTAATTAAGCACAGCCCAAAGCAGGTGGGAATAAGATGGCCTCTAAAGGGAGGTTGTCTATACCTGCTCTAACACAGACACAGCAAAATCACCATTGTATACAAACAGAGATATATCAAACTTTGTGGTTATTTTATCTTTGTTTCCAATATAGTAAAATAAATATGTTATCTTATTCTGTCTACAAATTGCCTACTCTTCCTAAAGCATTTATAACTGTCATCTATAAAACATATTGAGGCTGTTAACTTATTAAGTATGTCTTTCAATGTTCTTCTATTTTTTTATGCTCTGCTATTAATTTTATGCTTTCAGACTACCTTCCTTTGCCCTCATTTGCTTGACCGTGGTTTGCAAAACACTGTAGGAGTTCCGCTGCATGAATTTGATGCGCCCAGCCTTGTTAAATATTTGAAGGTGGGTGTTTGACATTTTTAGTCAGTTAATTTGTATTTTTCGTTGCTGCTGCCAGTTTATCTAATAAGAGCAACATTGCTTTGTGTGGTCTATAAATTATTTCAAAATCTATGCGTTTTAAATGAGGAGTCATACTTCAATTGTCAACCGTTTCATTGTTCAAAGGACAGAAAAAGTTTAACTTTCCTCATTATCCAGTAAAAGGAAAAACACATCCACAGCGTCTCATGGTAAGAGATGGTGTAGTATTATCTAGTCTATTACTGGGTATCACAATAAGAAACACAGCATTAAAAAACAAACAAGCCGTAACTTTAAGGAGCACTGGATTATGAAAGCATACTGTGCATTAATATTTAAAGAATACTGTGCAATAAAATAATTTTATCCCTAGCTAAAACTCTTATCTTCCTCCATTCTCACAAATAACCTACCTTAAAGGTAAACTCTAGACAGAATTGAAAAAATAAAATTGAATTGCATAAAAGCAACATAATCTACTAATTCAGACATCTAACTTTGCATCTACAGATACATAAAATGCATTAATCTAGCATGTTGTCTTTTGCCAGATACCTGGTGTTATAGGAACTCCTGTTCTCATTCAGGAGAGGTATTCCTTAACACACCCACCAAAAAATCTAATTGGAGGAAGACATTGTTCAGGTATTTTCAGAGCCAGCGAGAAGAGTGATGATGACAATGCTTTTCGTATGACACCTCGGCTCACAGACCCGAATAGCATTCGGAAACTCACGAATAGCACTTGGGAGTTCCCGATTGCAATGTAGCATTTGACAGCTGAAAATGTCAAATGGGCGGAGCGAGCCGTGACGTCACGGCTCGCTCCTTCCATCTGTTTACTTCGGGCTGAATGTCTTTTGCGGCGAGTTTTCATCGGGATTGGACGGTTGTCATGCGGCTGGACTTTTTTTATTGCGGCGGGTCGGCGGGGGTTGTGCATCGTGATTGACACTGGATTACATTGATCCACCTAAAGGGTCTGGTATCGATTTGGGGGGAATCCCACGCACTTTTTTGTGTTTTAACTTGCTTGGGGCGGTCCCTCCTAACATTCCTACCAGACCTAAATGGTCTGGAATGATTTGGGGGGAACCTTACGCTTTTTTGTTTTCATCTTCTGCAAACTAAAAAAAGATTTCCTAATGTCATTTTGCTGCAACGAAATTTCGTCCAAAAATTCGACCGGACTACCGCTAACAAATTTCGAGAAATCGGGAATTCGGATTCGTTTGCATTCGTTTTAGCTGTAATTCGGATACATCCGAATCTCCGAATTTCCGAAATTTCATCCCAATCGCACATGTCTAATGCTCAGTAAACACTGCTCTTTGTCAACACGTGTGCACTCTTGTGTTCACATCGGAGTTGGTCTCACTACCACTCTCACATAAGGTTGGTAGTGGTATATTGCCACTATCGTCTATAGTGAGAAGCAGAAGTACAGATCCGATACAACCATGCATGAGCAGGTTCTTGCCGCCATAGTGATGACATTAATTCCGGAAAACGGGAGTGAAATTCCCGTCCTGTTACATTACAATCAACATGTGTGGGAACATAATCACATCTATTGACAATGTGTGGGGTAAAGTCAGCCAGGAATATCAGCATCATTAAGCACAGCACATGTCCACCCGCCATCTTGACAGATGGAACCCTGATGCCATCTTGGAGTAGTCTATAGGGAAATGTTCATCTTTAAAACTTGCACTTTTTAAGTATAATTTTTTTTCTGTAAACTACACAAGCATTTTGTGTATCTAACCATCTAATCTAATTCTTGTCTTATATTTGTATTGTGAACATTCAATCTGAAGTTCCATCTGGAACTAAGGGGGGAAGAAAAATGCAATTTAGCTTCCTGTATTCTTCGTATAATAGAACTATAGGATACTGTGTTTATTATCCATTACTGTCATCATTTTAAGGCACTTTCGTTTCCCAACTGTGCTATGAGCTCTTACTGTTAGGATTCAATATACCTTGAGGCAGCCATATTATGTATTGTCATGCTTCAGCAATACTACTCCTAATTTGTTTGCCAAGTTTGATCTGGGCAATGGTGGTTTAGTCAATTCTTTAATGCAACTTAAAATTGCCTTTGTTCTCAGGGTCATATCTGCAATCTATGGTCAGACATCCAATATGATATTTTATAGAATGGTGGCACCAATGGGATTTAAAGTGGGCCGTTCATTAACTTTACAAGTACACATGAATTAATTCCTGATATTTCAGAATATACAACAACAGTAACAATATCAAACAAATAAATACATGTTAAACTCCAGCTTAGTGAATTTGCCCATGCTGGGATGATATCATTACTGTGCTACAGGAAGAAGTAAGCATTTCAGTAAGAGGAAAATTAAAATGTCCTCATCAGCAGTGATCAGACTGCAACAATGTAACTTTGTAGCAAGTCATAAGGTGAAATGTTACAGCAAAGATTTTGTCAGAGATGCCAGGAACTGTACAGGCACCAGGATTTACTGTACATGATTGGGTCATCTCTGAGTAGGGGCCGCACCAGGGTGGGTGTCACCCGATGCGGCCACCGCGCATGTGTTATGATGTTCGTGGTGTGATGTCATCACGCATGCACGGTGATATTCTTCTCGGCCGGCGGCCACCTTGGCAAAGAGAGGAGGGGATATTGACCTAGTGGGATCAGATATGCCACTGGGTCTTCCCCTCTCTCTCGTGCCACTGTCGGGGTCTTGGTCCATGACCAAATGCCTGACTTTTAAGAGGGGATCACCCCCTCTGATGGTGTTACCTAATGGGTCTCACCCTCCACATCCTCTTGTGACACAACTGCCTCTGAGCCTGTCTCTCAGCCCAGGAAGTAGATGCTGACCCTGGATGATGCCTCACCAATGATGGCACAATCCTTCTGGAAAGAAAAACAGTTAAAGTGAAACTAAACTCAGGAGTTAAACCTTAAAAATGCATTCAAGTACCTTAACTATTAACAAAAAGGTATATTGTTTGTGTATCACTCGGCTGTAGATCCTCAAATCATCTCTGAATTGGTGCTGACACCGTCCTTCCATCTGGAGGGTGGCTACTTTTGTTCCCCTTGGACTCTGTGTGTGTTGTAAAGTAGCCACCACTTCAAGGTCACTCCTATACATTTTTGTTAAGGGCTGGTTCACACCAGCCACAGTGTGTTGTGGTCCGATTCTGGCTGGACCACACTGGATCGCATTGCGGCCCGCTCACTTTGTTGTGGGGCTGGAGGGGGCGTAACGGCGCATTAAACTCAATAGCACTGTAGCCACGCCCTCCGACTGCAATGCAATCGGCCGCACGGGAACACAAGGCACATCAATGCCTGTGGTCTGGTCCGGTCAGAAAAAATGCTGCAAGCACTATTTTTTCTTATCGGACCAGACCAGAACGCGGACATTGATGTGCCACCTGTTCCCGTGTGGCCAGTCGCATTGTGGCCGGAGGGCGTGGGTCAGGGTGTGTACTGTGTACTGTGACGTCTGTCAGAGGTAATATATACTTGAAACTGCTTATTTAGTATGCAGGCACTAAAGATTAAAAAATATATCTGATAGTCCATATTAACATCAAATAATATAATTCATTTAAATACATGTAAGTCTGTCAGAGGTTCAGACTCTTCCCCACTCTATCTGAAACAAAAGCATAAGGTTCAACTTTAGTGCAAACCTGCCTTGTGTGATCACGTGATAAAAAAAACATAAGCGGAGGTTATTTTTGAAAGGGGTTGCAAAAATGATTAAAATAAGCTGAAGCAGTACCTTTTATAGACTTTAGTTGTAGCAGAACTCCAGGTTGATATAAAAAGACACAATTTATTTTTAGCAGGGGGACCAGGAACCTGACACTCCTGGAATGGTCAAAGTCTGAACATTCTTCGCACAATGATTTATTTTCATCACTGCAGAGATTAGCGGTGTGGGCTGCAGGCGGAGTGAGCATTTATCATCTTCTTTGCAGGTGCAGCTTTATTTTGCCATTATTTTTATAGATAAGAGTCACTTTCTCTTCTCCTTTTCGATTCTCCTTACGTCATCCTCTACTTTCATCCTTTATTCTTTTTGTTTTTACCATCCCACCTCTCTTTTCACTAGACATGTGCACTGGCAACAAATTTATTTTGTTTGATTTTCATTCGTATTTTTTGTTATTTCATTTTTCGGTATTCGGGTCCAATAGTCAATTCGTTTTTGGATTCAGACGAAATCCCAATTTTCGTTAATTTCGTTAGCGGAAGTATTTCCAAAGTTTCATTACAAACGAATATCCCTTTAGGAATGTTAGGAGGGACCCCCAAGTTAAAAAATGGAGAAAAAAAAAAGTGTGTATGATTCCCCTGAAAGGCATATCAGGCCCTTTAGGTCTGGTAGGAATTTTAAGAGGGAACCCCACCCACACAAAATGGGGGGGGGATGTGGGTCCCCCCCTAAAATTCCTACTAGACCCTTGATCTGAGTACAGGCCTAGCAGGGCAGGAAAAGTGGGGAACAATTGAGTGCCCTCCCGCGCCATACCAGGCCACGTGCCCTCCGCACTAGGATGGTGTCCGCATGCCGATGGGGACAGGGGCCTCTTCCCCACAACCCTTAACCCGGTGGTTGTGGGGGTCTGCAGGCAGGGGGGCTTATTTGCAATTGGTTACCCCTCTAATTAACAGGGCACACGCCGCTTTTGAATGAGTAAGGGGTACTAGTACCCCTATTCATTCACTAAAGGGTTAAAAGTAAATGTAAATAAAGAAACCACAAATTTTGAAATTAAAGTCCTTTAATTGAAAAAAGAAAGAGTCAGTTTTTGACAAGTCCTTTTAATATAAAAATGGATCCATCTATGTAATTCAGTGTCAATCACAATGCACAATGCCCGCCGACTCACCGGAATAAAAAAAGTCCTGCCGCACGCCGACCTATCCGAACCAGACGAAGACTTGCCACAAAATGACAGCTCTGGCCCGATTGAAAACAAATTGGTGGAGCGAGCCGTGACATCACGGGGCTCATTCTGCCCATTTGACATTTTCAGTTGTCATATAACACTATAGCATTTGGGAGCTCCACGTTTTTCCCCCTGTTTTTTGGGGATGGATTTTCCTCCAAAAATTCCTACCAGACATTAAAGGCCTGGTATGACTTTTGGGGGGAACCCCACGCACGCTTTTTTATTTTTAAAGTGGGGGGTCCCTCCTAACATTCCTGCCAGACCTAAAGGGCCTGGTATCAGTTGGGGGGGGAACCTCCACTTTTTTTTCTGCAGAGTATTAAAAAAAAGTATAACGAAAATTTGGATTCTTTTTTATAAGTTGATGCTTAACTCAGTAAAACTTCATTCGGGAAAGAAATTTGGATGCATCCAAAATTTTTGGTATCGGAAATTTGTTTGCATTCGTTGTTTCTGTCATTTAGAATTGTGTATTCTGAAAATTTGTCAGAATAAATAATCTTTCCGAAACGAATCGCACATGTCTACTTTTCACCACTACTTTCTCCTCTCCTATATTCCGCTATACTTCTTCTCCTCTCATGCCTTTCTTTCTGTCCTTCTCCTCAGTTCTACATTCTCATCTCCTGTCTTCCGCTCTCATTCTTCTTCTCATCTCTGCCTTCTCCTCTTCTTTCCTCATCTCTCCTTCTTATCCTCCCTGTCCTTCTCTCTTTCTTCTCCCCACCTCTATCTTTTCTTCTCCTGTCCTCTCCTTCTCCTATCTCTGCCTTCCCCCTTGTCACTCTCTCTCTTTCATCACATATCTACTACATTCTCCTCTCCTGTCCTCTCTCCTTCTCGTATCTGCCTGTGCCTCTCCTTTTCTCATCTTTACTTCTTGTCCTTTCTCCTTTTTTTCCTCACCTCTACTTTCTCTTCTGTCCACTCTCTTTATCTTCATCTCTGTCTTTTCCTCTCCTCATCTTTCCTTCTCCTCCCTGTCCTTCTCTCTTTCTTTTCCTCCCATCTACCTTCTCATCTCCTGTCCTCTCTCCTTCCCCTCATCTCTGCCTTCTCCTCTCCTGTCCTTCTCTCTCTTTTTTCACATCACCTTTACATTCTCCTCTTCTGTCCTCCTCTCTTTTCTCCTCTACTGTCTCCTTCTCCTGTCCTCCTCTCTCTTTCTCATCATATCTGCCTGTTCCTTTCCTTTCTTCATCTCTCCTTCTTCTTTTCCCTGTCCTTCTCTCTTTCTTTTCTACACATCTACCTTCTCATCTCCTGTCCTCTCCATCCCCTCAACTCTGCCTTTTCCTCTCCTGTTTTTCACATCACCTTTAGATTTTCCTCTTCTGTGCTCCTCTCTTCTCGTCTAGTGTCTCCACTCCTGTCCTCCTCTCTCCGTCTTTTGCTCCCCTCTACTGTCTCCTCACCTGTCCTCCCCTCTCCTCCCCTCCTCCAATTTTCATCCTTGTCCTTCTCCCTTCCCTCTCTTTGCTATTTTGGCAGTTGTTGTATTGCCATAAATATGTGTACATTTTCATCTCTACTGTCCTTTTTATTGCTGGTCATTTCAGTTGAATTGCAAGGTTTACGAATAATTCTACTAGTCATACTTTGTATTCATAGGCTGCCTCCATTTGCACTATAACTAGATAGCCACGGATATTTCATGAATCTATTACATTACCACAGAGCTTGCAAACCAGAAATGAAAGATAATGTCTACAATTGTTTTTGGTCTGATTTACCCAAGGCATCAAATAAGAATAGAGAAAGACATTTTCTATGACTTAATTGCATTATGGTCAGTAGTATGGTTTATTCCTCTATTGAGTTAGGGGAGTTATAGGCCAGAGTTGAATGGGTTCTAGAATAAAATGTAGGTAACATGAAACAAGACAAGACTTTTGCCATCGGCATGTTCCATGTGTAATGTTGTTATAACACCATAGTCACATGAGTTATGTTTCTGTCATGTGCTGTTAGCACAGAAAGTACATCTCACTGAAATTCACAGTTAGTTTTAAGATATGCTTTCAATGTCTATATTAATGCTTACCTTCTATGTTTACAATGTGTGGTTATTTAGGGCCAGGGCACACTAAAATAACGTTGGCATTGCTACAGGTGTTGTATTTGGTGCAGTATTTAAAAGGTTAGGTTGCACCCCATAGCGGTCACTATCATTTATGAGCTGCCTATTCATATTACATGTTGGCTACTACTGAGTTTTAGAGTAAGCAGAATTTAGCTTAAATTATACATTTAATTAACATTTCTAAAGATGCCTTTGCTGTTATTTTGGAGATATGGGTAATGTTTCTCTTTAAGACAGGTCCCTATCCCTTAGGGCACATTATCACTTGCATTCACACTTCAAACATATTATCTCCATTACGCATTAATCATGTGCGATTAGTTTCGAATTGCAAACTCAGACGAATTTTCGGGAATTCGAACATTCGGATGCATCCGAACTTCCAAATGAAAAAGAAACGAATCTGAACGTATCCAAATTTTGAAAAAGGAAAATTTCAGGTGCATCTGAATCTTTTCCGACTGTCATTCCGGAATTAACTTTTGTTGCTAAATGTCAAAATAAAAAACCCTCCCCAATTTATCTAGTAGGAAAGTAGGGGGGACCCCAAATGCCCCAAAAACTGTGAGGTTCCCCTCAAAAGTCATACCAGACCCTTTAGGTCTCTCTCTGCAAAATGACAGAGTTGGACGTAAATGTCAAAAAAGGGGTGGAGCGAGACATGATGGGATGGGACTTACTCTGCCCATTTGTTGACATTCGGGACCAGACCTGTCATAATACCAACAACTCTGTTCCCGGATGACATTCAGGAGCTCCGGAATGCTATTTGGATCTGGGAGCCGAGTTGTCATTGATAACAACAACTTGGCTCCCAGACCCGAAGATTCCGGAGATCAAAAAGCATTCGGGAGCTCCCGTGATGTCACGACGCACTCTGCCCCTGTGTTGACATTCAGGTCATCGAGATGGGGACAAGGTGCTTTTCTAGGGGGTCCCTGACAACGCAGGAAAGGGGGGGGGGAGTGAGCATCCCCCCCTCCCTGCACCATACCAGACCACATGCCTTTGACATAGTGCAATCCTCGTCTGGAAATTTTCGTCCGATGATCGAACGTCGTGCGATTTTCGTACGGCGGCACCATCCTGCCCTGACCATCGCACAGTTCAATGAGCAGTCTTTAGCAGAGATCACCTGGACGAATTTCATTAATCGACCGCACTGATTTTTGTTTGTGCACGAGCAGTGTTAATTGTACGAATTTTGACGTACGGAAACGCCACCAACCTTGCGAAAATCGTACGATCAACCAAAGTTTTCTAGCATGCTGGAAAGACAAACCTTGTATGCTTGTACAGTATTTGCAGTTGTAGACTCCCCATCAACCTGACGAAAACGTGATCGCAGATTAATTCGGCCGATATTTGTAAGGTGTATGGGCACCTTAAGTCAGGTACAAGTTCAAAAAAAAAAAAAACATTTTAACAAGATGTAAATCTTAACTGAATTACACTTATTTTTTTAAAGCATTGTGTATCATAAACATATGCCATGCATTTTTCAAGTAAGTGCTTGTTTGCACCCTTTTTCATCCTTTGTTGCATTTTAGTGCTGCTGATCTCTTGCACTCCAGTGATGGCTTCATGGTATTTCTCTGGACCGGTTTCGGGAAGTGGCTGGAAGTGGCAAGGTTACCAGTTTTTATTTTAATGAAAGCGTAGATTGGAAAATAAAGAAATTACATTTTTGAATTACAATTTTGAAATTACATTAACCTGGTAAAGCTATTGAGAGCTTTTAGTGATTGGGTTTATAGTTAATTGATTTTTTAAATAAATACATTTCTCCATTCTATGCTTTTTTTGTTATATTTGCTGGAACTGAGCCAGCTAAGCTCATATTGCAAATTCGCTGAGCCAAAAATGGATCATGCCATAGATATTAATAGTCATTCTGTCCGGTCATAGTTTGTGGTTGCTCTGGGTTAATACACTGTGTATATTATCAATGCTACCTTATTACACCTCTCCATCGTTTCTTTCTGGGGAAGCAAGAACTCAGAAAGGATTATATAATCAGACCCCATCTCAATCCTGTTCAAGCAATGGGCACACGTATTCCACTTTCAGGTATGTGTTGCAGATAAGATGTTTGGCCACAAGAGGTTAAACCACTCAGTAGCTCAACACCACACCATAGAACTTAGATCTAAAAATTCTAATGTACGTTTCTTTTTTGAAAATAAAAATAAATCACTATATGACTATTACAAATACTGCCCTTAGAGGTGAAAAATCCAATAACACATTAATCTAGCCTGTTTTTGCTGACTGCAGGGATATTAGAATGTATAATTTTATCAGGTTTTAGATTACAAACATTTTGTTAAGAAATATTTTTTGATACTATGCAACAAGGTTTTTCTTCTGGGATAGCTACCTCACTTCCATTCGTGCATATCAGCTAATGGGCACAGTCCTAGTAAGCTTCAGGACGTGAGCTGAAAAGATGACACTCACTATAATGCACACTAATGCTTCTGTTGATCTCTGCTTGAAACATAACTTTTTGCAAACTCCTGTTTGCAGACTAATGAGTAAGCCACATTGGAGACAAATGTGACAGGAGTTTGCTCTGTGGTCCGGGGAGCTTGCTGTGATATACACTTGATTTTGCATCAATAAACACAGGATTAATCGTTCGTATCATGCAGGGTGTGGTTATTCTCTGATATCCATTCATTCATGGTGAGCAGTGACGTGCGGTATTGTCGGTGCTGGATGAGGCATTCCCCCAGCCCCGCCCCCCAGTATGCCCGCCTCGCCCCCAGTCTGTCGAAGCCACACCACCATCTAGACCAGCGGTTCTCAACCTGTGGGTCGGGACCCCTTCGGGGGTTGAATGACAATTTGCCAGGGGTCGCTGGGAGTCTCCCGCTATTAGATAGTGGCTCTCGGCCGCCCGGGAGAGAAACACTTTCTCCTAGAAAGGTTTACTCTGCTTGATCTAGCAGAGTAAACCTTTCGCTGCGATCGTTTTTTTTTTCTGACATCGGAGCCCCGGCCGCCGTAAGTCAGAAAAAAATAAATAAATCAGCATTGGAATGCATAGCTGCATTCCTATTGGCCATTTCACTTTGCAATAGCAAACTAGCTGTTGCACCCGCCCACTGCTGCTGTCAATCAGAGTTCTCCATCAGGTCCCCATCTAGTGATTATCATCAACAAAGCCACACCCCTCAATCCGGTCACCAAGCTAGTGTGGAGGAGGAAGCTAGTTTCTGCTGAACTCCTTGCTCCTCCCTTGGACTTCCTGTTTAAGCCATGCCTCCGCACTTCCTGTTTGCCGGATTATTGTGCTCCTGCCAATATCTTGCTTTCTTGCTCCTCCTGTGATACAATCCTCTCATACTGCCAGTGGCGGAACTACGGCCGGTGCAGGCGGTGCCGGGGCACCGGGGCCTAAAGCTGTGGGGGGGCCCAGTGGGGTCCGGTACTGGGCACCCCCACAGTCTCAGTACGGTCCTGCAATATATGGCAGTGCACAGTCCCGTACTGCCGACAGGCTTCACAGTGAGGGGGCGGGTCCTGTGACTCACCTCCCCTCCCGGCCACGTCCATAGTAACAGGCGGCGGGAGGGGAGGTGAGTCACAGGAGGCATGTGTGTCACAAGCCCCGCCCCCTGCAGTGAGTGCACATAACTCCCTGGCTGGGTCCGGGGGAGGGGGGGTGGAGGCAG